>NW_008352391.1:269409-308409 GCF_000622305.1 Nannospalax galili
TTGTATCTTTACCTGGCTTTGGTATTAGAGTGATGCTGGCTTCAACATCCAGAAAGAATTTGGAAGTTCTCCCTCCATTTCTATCTTTTTTTGAATAAGTTAACTAATATTGGATGTAGATCTTCTTTAAATGTCTGGTAGAAATCTCCTGTAAATCCATCTGGTCCTGGGCTGTTTTTAGTCGGGAGGTTTTGCATTATTGTTTCAATTTCCTTATGTGTTATGGGTCTGTTTAAGCTGCTGATCTCTTCTTGGTTTTGTTTTGGTGGTTCCCATGCTTTTTGGTATCAATCCATTTCTTTTAGATTTTCAAATTTGGTAACATATAGGTTTTAAAAATATTCTCTTATAATGGTCTGGATCTTTTGGGTGTCTGTTGTGATGTCTCCCCTTTCATCTCTAATTTTGTTGATTTGAATTTGCTCTTTCCTTCTTTTGGTTAACTGGGCTAAGGGTCTGCCTATCTTGTTTAGTTTTTCAAAGAACAATTCATTGATTCTTTTATTGTTCTCTTTGTTTCTATTTCATTAATTTCTGCTCTGATTTTTGTTATTTCTTCTCTTCTGCTGGGTTTGGGTTTCATTTGTTCTTGCCTTTCCAGGGTCTTGGGTTGTAGTGTTAGGTAATTTATTTGGGCGCTTTCTAATTTTTTAATGTAGGCACTTAGAGCTATAAACGTCCCTCTTAGAACTGCTTTTAAAGTGTCCCAGAGGTTGTGTTGTGTTGTATTGTCCTTTTCATTGAATTCCAGGAATTCTTTTATTTCTTTGTTAATTTTTTCTTTGACTGACTCCTTGTTTAGCAGTGTGTTGTTCAATCGCCATGAGTTTGTGTAGTGATTAGGGGCTTTGTCCAGTGTTGATTTTGAGCTTTATTGCATTGTGGTCTGATAGAATGCATGGGATTATTTCAATATTTTTGTATTTGTTGAAGTTTGTTTTGTGGCCCAGTATGTGATCAATTTTTGAAAAAGTTCCATGGGGTGCTGAGTAGAAAGTGTATTCTTTGATGCTTGAGTAGAACATTAGAAAGATGTTTGTTGTGTCCATTTGATGTATAGTATCATTTAATTCAGATGTCTCTCTGTTTATTCTTTGTCCAGTTGACCTGTCTAATGGAGATAGTGGGGTATTGAAGTCCCCTCCTATTACTGAGTTGGGGCTAATCTATGTTTTAAAGTCCTGTAATGTTGTTTTTATTAATTTGGGTACACCAGAGTTTGGTGCATATATATTAAGGATTGTAATATCTTCTTGGTTAATTGTTCCTTTGATCAGAATGAAGTGACCCTCCTTATCTCTTCTGATTAGTTTTACTTTGAAGTCTATTTTTGATATTAAAATTGCAACCCCTGCTTGTTTCTTAGTGTCATTTATTTGGCATATTCTTTTCCATCCTTTCACCTTAAGGTAGTGCCTGTCTTGAAGGTGAGAAGGATTTTTTTCAAATAGCAAATAAATGGATTTTGTTTTCTAATCCATTTAGTTAGCCGTTGCTGTCATTTTGATTGTTATTTGTGTTTTATGTCTAATTTTGTGTTTACTAGATTATACCTTTATTTATTTTCTTGCATTGCCCCTGGGTTATAGTTGTTTCACTCTCCACTCTCTATATTGCTTCAAGTATTCTTTGAAGGACTGGTTTTGTGGACATGTATTCTTTCAGGCTTTTTGTGTCATGGAAGATTTTTCTTTCCCCCTCAACTATAATAGACATTTTTGCTGGGTAAAGTATTTTGGGCTGACATCTGTTGTCATATAGAACTGGAAATACCTTGGTCCAGCCTCTTCTGGCTTTTGCAGTTTGCATTGACAAGTCAGCTGTAATTCTGATGGGTTTTCCTTTGTATGTGACTTACTGTTTTTCTTTTGCTGCTTTCAGTATTGCCTCTTTGTTCTGTACATTTAGTGTTTTTACTGTGATATGTCATGGGGTGTTTCTTTTCTGATCCTGTCTATTTGGTATTCTATGTGCTTCCTGTGTTTGTATGGGGATGCCTTTCTTTAATTTTGGGAAATTCTCTTCTACAATCCTGTTTAAAATCTGGTCAACACCATTAACCTGAAATTCTTCTCCTTCCTCTATTCCTGTTATCTGTAGATTTGGTCTTTTCATGGTGCCCCACATCTCTTGCATATTCCATTCCTGTGGTTTTTAAAAAAAATTTCCATAATCTTTGCTTGAGAAGTCCAATTCTTCAACTTTATCCTCCAGTGTTGATATTCTGTTTTCCATTTCATTCATTAGTCTTATTGAGTTTTGCAGTTCCTTCTTCATTTCTGCCTGAGTTTTCTTCAGTGTTTCTATCTCTTTTGTGAATTCATTCAGAAGTTTATCCCTATCTTCTTTTAGTTCTTTGATTTGTTTGTTCATGTGTTCTTTAAGTTCTTTGAATTCCTTGATCATGTTTATGATTGTTTTAAATTCGGTGTCCTGGGTTATCTCTAGAGGGTTCTCCTTGTAGAACTCTTCTATAGGACTGGTGGAGTTTGGTGGGGACATTGTGTTTGGCTTTCCATTTTATTACTCTTTCGTTCTGATTTTGGCATGTGAATTTCTTTTGTTGTTTATGATTCTGATATGAGAATTAAGTTGAAGTATGTTTCTGTTTGTATTATTGGGGTGCCTAGATCCTTTCTCTATTGGTTATGTAAAGCTGGTTGCTATAGGGTTCAGGTTCTCTCAGGTTTAATTTGGAGGGAACTGATGGCTTCAGATCAGGTATTCAGGAGTACCCTCAGAAGCCCAATTCAGGTTCCAGTCAGATACACTCAGGCTTCCTTCACCACGTGGAGGCAGGATCTGTGTGCTCTCAGGCATTCCACTCTCTCATGTTGTCTGTTAGTATCTCAGTCTTTGCCTATCAGATCTGCCCTGGGGCCTTGGGAGGGGCCTCACAGGTAGGGGGATGGGTATGGTGCAATTAGGGGAAGCTCACCACCACGATGAGGCAGAATACAGGGGCTCTCAGGCAGTCTCCTGTGTTCTCAGGCTCTTTGCCAGAGGGAGGCTCAAGGGAGGCCAGAACTCAGCACTCTCTGGAGGTCTGCTGAGATCTGAGCCGCTACACCCGTGGAGGTTGAAACCTATCCTCTCAGGCTGTCTGCTAGGATCTCAGACTTAGCCTACCAAAGCCAGATCTGCCCTGGGGCCTTGGGAGGGGCCTCACAAATCCCAGGTAGGGGGATGGGTATGGGGAAATTCTGGAGGCAGGATCTGGGGGCTCTCAAGCAGTCCCCTGCGTTCGCAGGCCCTTTGTCAGAGAGAGGCCTGAGGGAGGCCAGAACTGGGCAGTCTGGCGGTGTGCTGGAATCAGAGCCGCTACACCAGTCTTGTCTTCTTCTTTTTGCATCCCTGTTTGTGTGTGGTGTGTGTTGCCCGAGTAGTCATATGTTGTGTGGGTACATGAGTGTATGAGTGTGCATGCATCATGCTGTGTATGTGTGTGTGTGTGTGTGTGTGTGTGTGTGTGTGCGTGCGTGTGTCTAGGCCCGAGGTTGATGCAGTGGTCTTCCTTGATTGCTCTCAACCTTTTTTGAAGGGCTTCATAAAACACAGATTTTAGGGTTCCACTTGAAGACTTTTTGATTTAGGGGGTTGGGGTAGGAGCTGAGAATCTGCATTTTTTTAGTCTGTGTGTGCAGGTGTGTACATGTTCACGTGTGTGTGGGTATATGTGCATGTGGAGTGTGTCATTCCTTAGGACCCATCCACCTTATTTTTTGAGGCAGGGTTTCTCACTGCACCAGGGAGGTTACGCTAGCTTGCCAGAGTGCCCATGTGCTCTGCCTGTCTCTTCATCCCCAGTGCTGAGATTACAGATGTGTACCACTATGCTGGCTTTTTAAATATTTTATTTATTTATTTTATGTGTATGAGTGTATTGCTTGTATGTATGTAAGTGTACCCATGTCGTGCAATGCTGCAGAGGTCAGAAAAGGGCTTCAGATTTCCCTGGAACTGGAGTTAAGGGCAGTTCATAGCCGCCCTGTGGGTGCTGGGATTCAAACAGGTCCTCTGCAAGAGCAGTCAGTGCTCTTAACCACTGAGCCATATCTTCAGCCCCAATGCTGGCTTTTTAAATGTAGGTTCTGGGAATTGAACTTGGGTCCTTATGCTTATGTGACAAGTACTTTACTGACTGAGCCATCTCTCCAGCCCAAGAATCTGATTTTTTGACTAGTTTCCAGGTGATGCTGATGCTCCTGATTCATCTACCACATTTTGAGGACCACTATAAGTCTTACTCAAGTGCCTACTACTACAGGATATTCTCAAGTCAAGAAGACATTGAACCTGGTAAGCGAGTTAGGAGACAAATACTGTAAAGCTCCCCAGATAAAGTCACTGAGTGATTCTGGGCAAACAGAATATGGGGTAAGACTGTAGATCTGCAATTTGGGACAGAAAAAAAATAGCATTTATTAGCTCATTTTATTAAACCACTGGCTGGTATGCTGTAGACATGGTTATTTCTTTGTATTTTGTGATAGGGAGAAATCCCCCTGGTTTCTGGGAAAGACCATGCATTAAAAGGGTATGATGGTGAGCTGGGCTTGGTAGCACACACCTTTAATCCCAGCACTCAGGAGGCAGAAGCAGGCAGATTTCTGTAAGTTTAAGACCAGCCTGGTCTACATAGTCAGTTTTAGCCCAACAAGGGTTGCATAGTGAGACCCTGTCTCAAAAAAACAGAAAACACCAACATAAAGAAAAAGAAGGTGTGATGGTAAAGAAACCTATGCCTTTCATGCTGTCCTGCTGTACTGGAAAGAGACATTTCAGGGAAGGAGAAGGTGTTCATGGGGTATCCACTAAGTATGGAACATGGTGGGCCTTGCACATATCACTTCATGTGATTATCAAAATCTGTGCTGTCTGTATTTTATTTCATAAACAAGGAACCTGAGGTTCAGAGTCATTAGGAAACATACCCAGACTCACAAAGTGTTTCAAAAGCCCAAAATTTATGATGGTTTGGCTTACAATTCTGATACTTTATGATGTTTCAAAAACAGTAGATATTCAGTAGAAAACTGTGATATTGGGTAGTGGCATTGAGCCACAGGTCCCACTGAGACCGGCCATCATGAGAAGGAGAAACACCGACACTCTTCAGTGTGCTGTGTGGCTCAGTTGGGATGTTTGGCGGGTTAGGCATACAAAATGGATTTGCTACGGAGTTATATTTTCAACTTATTATGAATTTATTGTGATATAGGTCTGTTGTTAAGCAGGGGAGCATTGCTTGTAGGGGCAGGACTTACAACATCCTTATCCCAAATTGGTGTTCTCTTGATTCACCATCGGAAATTCAGAAATTTAAAAAAAGCGAAAACATGGAGTTTTAAAAATAAAATATTACTTATTGATTTAAAAGCAAAGTTAAATATCAGGACAAAGAATTATAGTTATGAGTAAGTACGAGTTATAGATAAAGGAAGAAAGAATGTAAAGTGTGCCCTACAAAACATGAGAGATACTGCCATTGGTCTGGTTGTCTGTTTGGGCTTCTTTCTTCCACCTACCTAGGTGGCTTTCTCAGGTAAGACCTAGAAAACCTTAAAAAAGATGCAGAGGGAAGACCTTTACATGAATCTTACATGTAAAGTACTTAGAAAAGTGCCTAGCTAATGTTTAATAAACATGAAGTGTTAATGTTTAACAAATTTTAGCTCATTCTGTCATCCTCGGTCATCACCCCCATCACCCCCATCATCACCATCACCATCTTGTCCCCCATCATCATCGCCATGTGTCTCTGAGGGAGGGTGAGATCAGGGATTAGGTGGACAGCGGCAGCAGTGGGTAGAATCAAAAAGGAAAAATACACTGCAAAGAGTGGACCACATTAAGTGGTGGAAATTGCCTGAAAATTCTGGAATATGATTTAGAAGGCAAATATGACTTTATGGAAAAGGCAAACTAGAAGGACTCGGGTATGGAGTGGGGGAATTAGGAAAAGAGTGGATATTTGTTATGAGTAAAAAGTGGACCGGTCTGTGAGAAATACTCGGCAAGCCCTCATGGTCAGCCCAGAAGGTCATTTGAAATTTGGGTTCATCTTTGCTGAACACTCTCACCTGCTGGAGAAACACTGGTGGCATATGACTTGTTGCTGTAGTTAAGGTAATCCTTGGAAAAGTGAGCTTCATGGAAAACTTGATGAAGAGGAGGCCACTAATAAAAAGTCCAAGGACAGATGTGGAGGTGGCTGTACAGGAAGGGGCAGCTGGAAGAGGGCAGGGAGCCGGGGGCAGATGAGGGCAGCATGGAAGTTTGCTTCAAATCAATTTCCACATGATGAAGGAAGAGACACCCAAGGAAAGGCTGGACTTCTTGTGGGAGGCTAAAGGGAGCCAAAGATGGGCAACTGCCAACTGTTACGCAGCTGGGGAGATAAACAACTGGCCAGATGTTTCAGAGAAAACCTGTGTGGCAGCCTGAACACATGCCAGTCATCAAGATAGATGAATAAACAGCAGCCAACTGGGGCGATCCTGCTTATATTTATGAACTCGTGGGCTCTGTGCCATGCCTGCTTGTGTGGGACACCAAGCAACTCAATGATGAAACCCAAAGTGATTCTTGCTTCCGTAGTGTTAATTAGGAGCTTGCTAACAAAACAAGAGCCTGGCAGAAAGGTGAAAGAGGGAGCTTGCAGGAACCAGCCTCCCGCAGCCCGCAGCTTTATGTTCTGTGCTGTGATTGATGAATAGTGGCTGGAGGGTGCAGGCACGATAGAACGTCCTGTTCCTGTCACTCTGAGAACCGGAGGCATTAGCAACCTGGTGATGTGGCCTTGGCTTAACTTTCCTGTAAGGCTGGACTTTCCAGTCAGTTTCAGGATCCTGGGACTCTGAGACACAGGATTCTTGGCATCATTCACAGACCTGAGAGTCCTTAACAGTCTCTCATTTTCCTACTACTCCAAGAGAGTTAACCATGTGAGTTTTTTAGCCAGCAGCTAGTAGCCCTGGACCCTGCCTCTCTGTCCCTTAGGACAGTTGCTTGGAAAGCAGGTAGCCACAGCTCTGGAACCCAGTGCGTACCCAAGGCAGCCTGGGATCAATGTCTGCTCTCTGTCTGGTGATGGACAGTCACTGTCTCTACCAGCTATATCTGACCCCAATTAAGTAAACTAACTTCTGTCCCAAATTTTGAACTCAGTTGCTGTTTAAATGGGATAAAACAATACTTCAACTCACAGAAATCAAGACTAGCAGGCACTTGGGTGGCTCCAGCCCTTAGCCAGTGGGATTCTAGGACAGGAATTAAGGGTGGAAGGAGGGATCTAGGGCAGGAAAGGGTGTCTAGAATATGAGGTGGCAGTGTAGAGGGTTCAGGTAGAGGAAGTGGACCTGAGTGGCAGGAGGAGGTGAGGAACAGAGGGCCCTTGACTCCCAGCCAGCTCAGAGATGGCTGGTGACAGTTAGAGGCCAGTGTCCCTTAGTGGTGCTGCAGGGGATAGCGGTGGGCCAGCTTAGGATACAGAGTACCATTTGGATGTGGCTTATTAACAGGGACCCAGAGTGTTGCTGGGGCACCCTCTGTGAGAAGGAGGCAGAGAAGAGGAGTACAGAGTATTGCCCCCATATTAAAGAGGCTGAGGGAACTTGTTGAAATAAAACCACCAAATTCCTGTCTAATTTTTTTTTTATATATATAGGATGATTAGAAAATATGGCCAATTAGAAAATATGACTTAAGGGACTTTGCCATGAGAGGGAAAAAGGAACAGTGATAGATTTTTGCTTGTTTTCTCTTTCTCTCTTCCTCCCTCCCTCCTTCCCTCCCTCCCTCCCTTTCTCTCTCTCTGCCCTTCTTCTGATTCTTATTTTTTTTAGCTGAGAAAATACTCGCCAGCCAATTTGATATCATTCCTTTGGCTCTGAGTAGTTTTCCACTTTGTATAACTGCATGTCATCTCACACCTATAGCCAGTGACTGGACGGGAGCATTGTCCCTTTTCTTTGGACGCTCAGCAGCTGCTGTCTTTGTTTGCTTCCCATGCCTCCCCAGACCCTCTGGCAGTAGGACTGTGGTCATTTTCAATGTGGTGGGGTTACTGCTCATTAGCTGTAGGCAAAGTTTTCAGGTTGGCTGTCCTGCTGCATTAGAGGGGGCACAAAAGTAGGGAGCCCTATGGGAAAAGTTCCTCTTGTGTTTTACATTTTCTTCAACTATAGTTTGTTCCACAAACACATCTTGGGCCTCAATTCTGGACGTTAAAGCTTTATTGTGAATCACCGTACTGTAGCTGTAGCAGAATGTGTTGGTACACTGAGGCGTCTACGTTGAAATGCCGTGGGAGTTGAGGAGAGATTTACTGTTCATGTTGAATTGTATGCAAGTACAACTTGTACTGAGAAGATAAATAACCTATTCACTTCATAGTAATATAATAAATAAAATATTATTGACATGCCTGGCAAGGCTGCTAATACCGTTTGGGTGTTGCGAAAAAGTCTGATGTATAAATAACCATGGGCTTGTGGAACCACAGAATCTAGAATGTTAGTGCTGTAAGTGAGCTTGGAAGGCATCTAGTTTAGCCTCCTCATTTTACAAATTTATAAACAGATGTCCAGATAGGTTAAGTCAGTTGTCCAAGATCACAGAACTAGCCAAGGCAGGAGCGGTGGCTAAGCCTCCTAATGCACTGTCCCCTAAGCCCTTCTCACACTGGGGGTGTGACATCAGCTGTATCTTGTCTCTGCTAAACAATGTGTTCTCATATGTTCTCCCAGCTAGGAGTCCACACTGCTAGCACACCCTTCTTGTTTCCTTTGAGCTGTGTGTGACATTTCTGAGGACTCTGGCATTCCAGATTAAGGAGTTCACAATGCTAGCACACCTTTCTTGCCAGAATGCCCTGGTAGCCTCTCTGGAATATTTCCTTGTTTCCTGTGAGCCGTGTCTGACATTTCTGAGGACTCTGGCATCCCAGATTAAGGAGAACACAGTAATATGTGGTAGTATGTACCGCTTTTGTGACTATGCTAAAGGAGATCCTGATAGAAAGTCTAAAGGTATTGCCTTCTCAAAGTTGGGAAGAGAATGTTTAGGAGAAGTTGGGCGAGGATAGAGAGAGGGGAGATGGGAGGGATGGGTCAGTGGATTTACTAAAGCACATGGGAATATTTTGGTGTTCCACCACACAGCAAAATGACTAGAGTTAACTTGATGTGACACATATTTCAAAACCGCTAAAAAGAGGATTTGGAATATTCTTACAACAAAGAAATGATGATAGATACACTAACTACTGATTTGATCATTACACAATGTATACATGCATCTGAACATCTCAGTACACCCTATAAATGTGTACAATTACTATGTGTCCATCAAAAACAAAGCTAAAAAAATTAGAAAAAAGAAAAGGTTGAGAGGTTTGAAAGCAAGGATCCAATTGCTTTGGCCCATCCCCCCTGGCCTGTCTCAGCTCTGGGAAGTGGCTGCGGCCCATGTGCCACCTTCTTGGAGTGCTCCCAAACTCAGCAGCCATGTGTACAGTCCAGCATGAGACTTAAGAGAGGAAGCCAGCCCACTGGATTTGTTGCTTCTCATCAGACTGTTCATCTGTTCCTGTCTGCTGGCCAGTCTCTCGTCTATCCTCTTCCTTCTTTCTCAGCCATTCCTCTGACTCTCAAGGACAGCAGCACAGTTTCTCTCTCACCACATTTTTACTTTTCTCTGATCTTCATTTCTCACTGTGTTTCCTCCATAGCCAACATTCCTGGCAGCCAGCGACCTCCTTTTTAAAAATGTTTTTATTTTGAGCCAGGCATGGTGGCCTTTAGTCCAAGCACTCTGGGGGCAGAGTCAGGTGGAAGATCTCTGAGTTCAAGGCCAGCCTGGTCTACATAGTGAGTTCCAGGCCAGCTGGGGCTACAGGAAGACCCTGTCTCAAAAAAGAGAAAAAAAATGTCTTTATTTTAACATGAAATTAAAATTTTATTAATGTATTTATTTTGTGTGTGTGAGCACACATGTGTGCATATACAGGAGAAGGCCAGAAGACTACCTTACGTGCTATTGCTCAGGAACACCATCCATCATTTTTTTTTTAGAGAACTTTTTATTTATCTTTCTTTTTTTAATTGATTTTTTTGTGTATTTCATACAAAATATCCCAAACAATATTATTCATCTTTATACCCGCATCCCAAGTGACACCGTCCCATCCACTGAAGCCCATATACTCTGTCATCCCTGTTACTGTCCACTGTGTTGTCAGAGCCCCCAGTTGTTCCCCAGTGCAAGTTCATCCGCTGAGTCTAGTCACCATATCTAGAGTCCCTTGCTTTAGGAAGATCAGCTGTTCCTCATCTAGCAGCAATCAGTTGACAACATTTCTTTAGATAAGATTAGTGTCTACTGTTCATTTTCTCAGTTCTATGCTGGGTTATTGTCTGGGAGTCTCTTGGGCCACCCTGGCCAGTAACTCAAAGGAAGGTATCTCCTGTCTGCCATTGTTTCTTGTTATGTAGCCTTTAGCTATACACATGGACTCTTAAAGAATTATACTGATCACTTTAATCTTTGGTTATACTTTCCTTTCAGGTGTTTAAGACCATACAGTTGGCCCAAATAAACCAATTTATTTTTATGCTGAAGGTAGTTTGAGGATCTGTTCCTCAGGGGTCACATGGGCTTGGGAGGAGCCCCTGGCTCCTTTCTTTTACCAGTTCCATCTATGTGAAGATAAGTCAAAGGTCCTGCTCGATCATGTCTGGCTTCACCTGCAAGCATGGAGGAAATATTTCCTCTGTGTTGACCCTCCTCTTTGTTGACTGGACACTGGTTCAAGTCCATCTGGTGGGGTCTCCATGGCTTCCCTGAACAAGAGGACAGGTGACTCACCACAGTTACAAGACATTTTGAGAGATGCTCCATAGTCCCCTGGAACTTAGTTGACCTTGGAGGGCAACATCCATCATATTTTTGAGAGAGAGTCTCTTATTGGCCTAAGCTCACCCATTAGGCTAGGCTGACTGGCCAGTAAGAGCCAGGGATCTACCTGTCTCTACCTCCCCAGCCCTGGGATTTCAAGCATGCACCACCATATCTCACTTTTTTTTGTTGTTGTTGTGTTCTGGGAATATGAACTCCTGCCTCATGTTTGCAAGGCAATACTTTACCAACGGAGCTATCTCCCCCATGCTGGCTCCCTTTCAAAGTCTGATACCAAGCTTCCAGTTCAGTCTGGCCATATACCCTAGTTCATTCCCTCTGCTCACTACATCTGAATGGCACAGTGCATTCACCAATGGCTTATTGCTTTGGCCAAGTGTGACCTGTGGACCAATTGTACTAGACCAGGGTTCTTTGTCCAAAGCATGACCACTTGCAGTTTTCCTTAACATCTGATTTATAAAAGATGTAGCTGAGCTCAGCTTTTCTATTATACACTCATTGTATCCAGTAAACTCCTCCTCCCATGACACCAGCAATGGTGACCTTTCTCTCCTCTCGCACCCAGGCCATTTGGTGATGGCATTCATGTGGTACTTCTCCAGACTACAGAGAAGCTGTCACCTCATCTCTGGCACTGAACACTATTGTAGGCATTTCAATCAGACTCAGCCCATTGTCCTGTGCAGAAAGAGCTTAGAATAAAAGAGAGATTCTGAAGTAGCTTCAGTTGAACTAATCTAGTAAATTCTTAGGGTTCCTTTGAAAGAGGGAATATACTTGGGGGTATAGGACCTGGATGCACAAAAAGTACTTCTCTGAAATTATAGAATAGCTACCACAATCTTATTCACAGAATGTTCATATCAGGTGCTATCCTAAGGAATTTTACATTCTTCATCTCATGTAAAACTGACAACCCTATAAGGTAAATTCTATTATCCCCTTTTAACAGATGCAAAAAGAACCTCAGGGAGATGAAGAAACTCCTTCAAGATTGCAGAACCAGTAAACAGAAGACCCGGGTTTCCAGCCCAAATATGCCCAGTGCCACCTCTGATGTCAGTTGTGGATATCCACTGGCAGAGTAATGACACAGTTGTCCCAGCCTCTTATCTGCCAGCAGCCATTTCGTTTCTAAATGTACCTAAGTGCTTTTGTCCTTGGTCTGCTTGATGGTAACGCTGCACAGTTGGTGAATTTTTTCCTATCTCCTCCAGATTTTCCTTCCAAAATAAATCATTAATTGTCCCTCTCCTGAAGCTGGGTCTCAGCCTTTGATCCCTGCCATCAGAATCACTATTAAAATGTCTTTTGAAATCATTCCCTGGGACACTGCAGTGTACGTTCCTGCAGTGTAATCCCCCTTGCTGATTTCCCACTGGCATTGAGTTTGGATGACAGATGGTCTTTGGATGTGCCCTCCCACATGCAGGCACTCACTGCTTAGCCTCTCTTTCCCTTTCTGACAGTCTTGCTTGCCTTCTGCAGTGGTCCTGGCTCAGAAGCATTTTCACCCAAAGCATCTTTGGATATTCTTTGCTGCCTCCTTTAAAATATATTTTGTTATTTTTATTTTATGTGTATGAGTGTATTACCTGCATGTATGAAAGTGTACCCGTGTCATGCAATGCCCATGGAGGCCAGAAGAGGGCATTGGATTCATGGGAACTGGAGTTACAGATGGTTGTTAGCTACCTTGTGGGTGCTGGGAATTGAATTTGGATCCTCTGTGAGAGCAGTCAGTGCTATCAACTACTGGGCCATCTCTCCAGCCCTGCCTTCTTTTTAATCCACCCTGGCTCCTCTGTTCTGTCTTGTCTTCTCCAGCTCCCTTCCAGCTTTCATAGGCAGTGGGCAGTTGCTATTCTTCAGTTTTTCCCTGGAGTATCTGTCTCAGCACTCATATGATTCTTGTCCCTCTTTCTGCCCCATGGGCAAAGCTGCTGTCATGTCCTGCCATTCATGCTTCCATTCAGCTTGCATTTATTTGTCTTTTAAAAGGCCATTATGACCCCTAGCCCATAGCCAACACCAGGCTACTCTTGCTTGGTGTTGTAGGTCAATGAGATTGGACAAGTGCCCAGTGAATGGAATGTGCTTACTCTTGTAGATTCACACAGCAGTTCTGTAGTTGGGAATTTGAATTTGACCTCTATGATGTACTTGTGGTATGATTTTGGCCAGGCCTCAGTGTCTTCAGCTGTAAAATGGACACGATAATAGTGCTTGTTTGTAGGGATGCTCTGAGAGTGAGTGCATTGCTAAAATTTGTTCATGGCAGGGGTGGGCATGGGTAGTAAACAACATCCACTCCACTCTTCCCTTGGTCCCAACGACTAACCAAGGTATGATTCCATCAAAGTGAACTCTTGGAAACTAATGAGTTTATTGGGCTTATTACAGGCCAATGGGTGAGGATTTACTTACAGGAGTGTGGTGCTCCCCTCATAAGGCTGCAGCAGAAAGTGTTCGCCCAAACATGGATGGTGACTTTCCCATAGTCACAGAAAATGATGAGAAAGATCCTCTTTTATTCTTCACCAGCTTATATTTTAGCCTCTCCTCCAGGCCACGTGCAATTACGAGTCAAATGAGTTGCTAACCTTGTATTGGGAGGTGTGGATACACTCTCAGGCGAGGGTCCCAGGACTTTCCATGCCCCTCCTTCTATGCAAGGGAGTGGTGTGGGTGGGTGGTGAACAGTCAACAAACCCAGCTGTCATGAGCAAGTCTGAGCAGCTGAGCTCAGGAAGATGACATCTGTCTGTCGGAGGACTATCCTATGCAACAGGGTGATACATGTGTTTTTCTCATTTCTGGCCTCTGGTTTGGATGTCAGTCAGTGGCATGGAGAAGCAGAGGGGTGACAGGAATGGGACTTGAAAGGAAGATTGTAAGGCTCATGCAACCACGCTAAGGACTCCAGCCTCTTGTTCGATGCCCTTCCATCTTCAGGGTGTTAAGAATTACCTGAGAATTTCTTATGTGCAGATTTCTCAGTTCTTCTGCATTTTGTGTCTGCGGACTTGCCTCAGGGCTCAGGAATCCTGCTTTTTCGTGGTTGTACTGTAAGTCACATGCTAGCTGCCTTTGGATGGTCTTGACTTCTGGCTATATCTCTGCAAAAGAATCACAGTTTATGGATACAGAATGAGACTTGGGGCTTTCTTAAGGTCAAGCTGAGTCAAACTCTGGGCAAGTGACCCGACTTCTAGGGATCTTTCTCCTATTTCCACACACTATCCATACAACACCCACGAAAGCCAAACCTGACTTCTGGCTGTTAGGATTGATGCTCAGGCTTGAATGAGGCTCATATGCCCTGGTCCCCTCGGATCCATTGTGGGCACAGATTTCCTTCTGCACCCCTCAAGGCTTTATGGACTAAGAGAAAAAATGCTCAGGAGCTCCCAGGTCTTGCACTCCAACTTCCTGGTGCAACAACAGCATGGAGTTTTCAGAAAGGAACACCAGGCGCCCCTTTGGAGACAGTTTTTTGCCAAACAGCATGAAGCAGTGCATGGCGGGCCTCACTGGGGTCTTCATTCTGGGTGTTGGGGGCTCTTCTCTCTGCATCCTGCCTGGCCACTCCTGCCTCCTATGGCTATGAGCACCTCCTTCTTCTGTGGGTGAGTTCCTCACATCTTGGTTGCCAAGTCTACTCCTCTGAGCTGATTAGCTTATCCTAGCTATCACCAGTTTTACTAAGAGAGCCCTGTAGATGCCCCTCTTTCTGGGAGAGAATCCTGAAGACATTAATTAAAGTAAGGTCTTGTGCAGGTGAGGTCACAGAGAGTCTGGTACGTTCTAGATTAGGGGTCCTTGCCCTGATTTCCACTGTATTCTTAAATCCTCTAAAGTAGTCAGTTCTTCTTTGCTTTTAAATACAAAAGCTGTGGAGTACCTGAGGACACTGGACCAATTTTATTGACTTATTGGCTCCCCTCATCCCCAAAACATTTGAGAGCAAATTTGTACAATTGACTAAATGTTCTCTCTCTACCCTCTACCAAGTGCCTTGTGGAATTAAGTGACTACCCATGCTAAGGGGCATCTAGAATCAGCTGCATCCACCCCAAGTGGTATCACAAAGCTCATAAAGCAATAAGCACTGAAAGCAACTGGGAAGGACACAGCTCTGGGGAGCTATTGGTGCCGAGCCTGCAGAGGGCACAAGCCTTTGCTGGGGTCTGCCACCATGGCCAGCCTCTGGATGCTGGAAGCTTTGTAGAAATGATGCATCCAGGCTCCCCACACCAACTGTGACAGTGAAAGCACAGGCCCAGCTGCTTCTGCAATTTTCTAGAGGGATGCAGTACAGCAGGGGGCCTGGTGGGCTGTAGAATTCTCTGCTCTCCATTAACTTTGACAGTTACAAGACTGTCCAGATGTGAAGCGACCCCACACCGTACTCCCGGCTGCCATTGCTTTACTGCTCTCAGGCTGAAGCAAATAGAAGCAACCATTTAGAGAGCATCGGCTCTGTGCCAGGTATTTTATATGCGCTATCTCAAATCATAACCAGCTGGGGAGACATTCCCTTTACCCTCATTTTGCATACAGAGGTTAAATGATTGACCTAGGACAACTAAACAGCTGGGTTCCACACCCAGATTGGCAAGAGCTCCAACAGGTGGGTTCCTGCCCCCAGGATCCCATGTTAAATTGCCTCCCCTGGAAATAGGTCATTATCCTGAGTGACAAGGAGGTTGCTTAGTAACCTAAATCAATTGAAGAGCGTGAACTGTGGCTTGACAGATGACTCAAGATAAATTGGTCCCAGTCCTAGGCATGTGCAATTCTGGATATCCCCAGAACTCCTGAAATTACTTGGGAGGAAGACAGTCAGGGGAATCAGAGCGAAAAGAGAGATACAGTGCTGGAACTATATGTTGACAAGGGTTTGCCTACATGAATGTGGCGGTTTTAAATTACACTTGCCTCATGGTTTCTGCTACTTCTGTGGCCACTGTCTGAAGTTTCAGCTCAGCTGTATTCTCTAGTGGTTATGGCCAGGCCAAGAAGGGCCAGGCCTGGGGACTCTTCCCAAAGTCCAGGGCCCCCAGGACAGGAACAAAATGACCTTTGATGAACAAGTAAGTGGGATTTTATATTCAACATCATCACCATTATAGGTTACTTTAAATTTTTTTCTCATTTTTTGAAACAGGGTTTCCCTGTAGCCCCAGCTGACCCGGAACTCACTATGTAGACCAGGCTAGCCTTGCTCTCACAGGTATCTGCCTGCCTCTGCCTCCCGAGTGCTAGAATCAAAGGTATGTTCCACCATACCTGGCATAGGTTACTATTTTTGATGTATATTTTTTCTTAATGACTTTAGTCAGAACTAGTTAGCAGCAATGTCTTCAGAGATATACATCCTAGCATCCATATGTAAGTTAAGGAGCAAACACGATTAGATCTGTAGTCCCCAAACCTGAAATGTATCACAGCCACTGGGAGAAACAGACAAATCCCAAACAAGTAGATTTTCAAATCTTGTTAAATTCAAAAAAAAATTTTGTAGAGAAACTGCATTTTGAAAACCCAGGTAATAATTCTGGCATGTAGTCAGTCTTGGGATTTTTTTTTTTTTTTTTTTTTGATAACTTTCATCTCAAAAGATACTATAGAGAGAGAGCCAGTAGCAATATGGAGGCCCAAAGTGGACATCCAGTGTTTATCTATTGAGGCAGATTGTCTTCCTGATCCCAGAGTTTGTCAATTCTGGTTGGTCTAGTCAGCAATCCCATCTCTGTCTCCTGAGTGCCTGGACTACAGATGTCAGCCATGCCTGTCTGGCTTTTTTCATGAGTTCTGGGGATCTGAACTCTAGTTACGCTCAATAAGCACTTTATCTACTGAGCCAACTCCCTGCTGTAAGTTTGTGACATCTTGACTGATAGTCTTAGGCAAAGGAAGTCTAATTTTTTTGTCAGCCTATGTTTTAAATGGAGATTATATTAATCACAAACTTCCAGAGCCAGGGTGTTAGCAAATAGCATCATATTCCAGTTGGAACTTTGGACCATGCAGACCTTGAAGAGAGCAGGTGGTATTTTCATCGTTATGATACTGTGTAGATTGAAAGTAGAGGTCCCTGCTTGAGTTCTAGCATAGCTGGTAAACAGCTGGATGGGGATGAAAGTGAATCACCACACTTCTGTGTAGCTCCGATTCCTCATCCACAAAACAAGGGGCTTGCTTTGCTCCCTTCCCTAGTCCCCTGCTAGCTCCAACATTCTGTGATTATCTGCTCTCCTCCTCTTTGGAATACCTTTCTGTGCCTAGTAGTGTAAATCGCATTATCAAATATTTATTGAACACCTGCTATTTGTCTAAGAGCTGAAATTATTTGAAAAACTGGATCTGGGAGGGAGGAAAAGGGACTGAAGAAGGGACAAATACTAGTGAAAAGAAGTAGATGAAGCTCGTTGATGAAGACTGTTGGAACGCTTAATAGTTTCTAATATCCCTTGCTTCTTTAGAGCCTTGTGTGGTGAAAGTGCAGGTTACAGGTGACTGAGGGAGAGCAGCAAATGTGACCTACTGGATGGTAACTGTGCTACTCAGGCATCAGGATGGCAAATATTGCTAGGTGATAAAAAGCACTGATGTACCAGGGGCTAATCTGCTGCTTAAATGCTGCTTCAGGAAAAAAAATGTATGACCAGAAAGGAAATATGGGTGATCTGACTGACAGCAACAGCTGGAGGCCCCTATAATTGCCCAGATGGGAAGCAGAAAAGCAAAAGTTGTATGTTATGTGGAAGGAGTTAGCATGAGCTGACGTCTCTTGAATATTCTGGTTTCTGAAGATTTCTGAAAGTGATTGAGTAGCTTGATCACTTGTAGGGCTCACACCTGGAGTGTGATAGAGTGGCAAAAGCTATCCCTAACCAAGGCACCTCAGCACCGCTCTCCATTCTATAGAGGCCCCAGGTTATGGGGAAGAAGTATTCAAATGGCTTTGAGAGTTCATGCAAGAATTGGAAGTGACCCCGTGAGAGAAGAAGGGGCACGTAGCACCAGCAACATTTCCTTACATCGGAACAACTCTGTATTCAGTTGTGCTATGAGCTGGGGTTCTCCATGAAGTAATGGGATGACTTAGTTAGCAGAACTCGGGAGCTGTTTTGGAGGCGTCAGTCACTCATTGGCAGAGCTAAATTAGGCAAAGATCGGAAGCTGAAGTCTGCATTGGCTGGGGTGGTGACTGGGGTGTTGCTGGACAATGTGACCAGATTTTCTGGTACAGAGAACTCTGATAGATGTACACTTGTCATTGCACACCCTCCCTCAGTGTCTCTTGCTTTTCCATCACTGCCTGGGCATGATGTAACATGAAGAATGAGGTGGGGTCCACACAGGGAACTCTTGTTTCATCCTTGTAACAACTCTCTGGGCTTCTGCTGTTATCCACAAATCTGACAGGAGAAAATGGAAGCTCTGAAGGTCAGCACCTTGCATGAGGTCATTCAGCCGAAGAGAAATGTTAGACACCAAGAAGCATGCTCCGAAGTTACCTCCAAGGAATGACTCCAAGAATACTCTAGACTATAATCTAGGTCTGAAAGCAGCGACCAGAATCTCATCTGGTACCATGGCAACCATCACCTAGGGAGGAAGATCTAGGTGGGCCTCTGAGGAAGAAGGGGTGGCCTGGAGTCTGTGGTAAGATCCCAAGCCCTGTAGTGCTGTGAACCAGCGTTGTAAGGAGAGGTCCAGGAATGACTCTAGTTCATCTCTGTTTGGCCAGACACCTCTAGTAAGAGCCTAGTCAATGCCTCTCAAGCAACAAAACCAGAGTCATAAAGCACAGAACTGCATTGGTTGGTAGTAGGAAGTCATAAATAGTTGAATTTCAAAAATGTAGATGTGGTAAGTCATAGAAATAGCTCAACATGTCCCCTTGAGATCAACTGATATATGTCCTTTGAAATTTGGAGAGCCCAATCTCACTGTCTGAAATGAAGAAAATGGTAGCTGTGGAGAAGGCCCTGCACAAACATTCCTTGACTGGCAGAAATGAAAGCAAAGGTGATATGATACATGATAAATATTCCTTTTGTCCTGAGATTAAGGCTGAGTCCTCTGCCTCTTCAGGGAGCACTTCTATGGGCCCAAACTGTGTCCTTTACTTCTATAAAGTTGCCTGAAACTTGGGGTGATTTTCTAGTAGTTTAGTACTGTTTATGTGATGTGTGTTTGAAGTAGGCTTGGTCTTATTTCAGATCATCTATAAAGTCAGAGGTCTACAAAGAAACCAGTGGCTGCTGTGTCAGGAGTAGCGACACCTTCTTCCTTTGCATTTTTTTTTTTTCTTGGTAGATGTCCAGATAGAATTTCCATTTAGGATATAGACCCCAATAAAATGTATGGCCTGACATACCAGAGGCCTTGCAGAGCCGCAGACACATGCTTAGAATTCCACAGTCTGCTATGAGCCAGGCAGAGAAAGCCCCAAGCAAGAAAAGCAGACACTGGGCACTTTTGAACTTATTCTGGGTATTAGAGAAGCATTAAGTGGGAAAGGGTGTGTGGAGAAAGCGGCCAGCAATTTCTAGCTGATTCAAGAGAGTTGCCATAGGAAGGAGTATTTGCAGCCCACGCATTTTGGAGATGTGCCTGAGGTAGAGAGTATGAAGGACTGCCCGGTACGTGATGTCATCCTGTGCAGAATCAAATCTTCTTTAAAAGGTTATGGATCAGAGTTGCATTTGAGCCTAGGACATTTGTGTCTTCCTCAAGGGGAAGAGTCCCAACAGGCTGGGCTTTCTGCCCATGACTGGCATTCAGCCTATCTGCCAGGTGGACTGGTAGCCTATGGCTGGCATCCATTCAGACTGGCGGATGCTGAGCTGGACCTGCTGTTAAATATTTGAATATCAGCCTTGACCATAAATATCCTTGTAACTTTGTTTGGTGGAGGATTTAGGGCCAGATTCCAGAGGTCGCTAATCCTGTCACTCTCCTTGACCAATTACTTTTAAAAAGTGGTAGAAAGTGACATTTGGAGACCAGAGTGACAAATTGAACTCAGACTTTTTCTGTACTTGGACAGTTTCTTGTGTCTTGGCTTAAATGTTACTTTTTCCAAGAGGTCTTCCATGTAGATTAACAGCACCTTCCCCCTCCTGATAGTTCCATAGCTATTTCTCCTGTTAAAAATATTATATTCAAAACTGGAGAGATGGCCCAGCAGTTAAGAGCACTGGCTGCTCTTGCAGAGGACCTGAGTTTGAATCCCAGCACCTACATTGTGGCTAACAACCATTTGTACAACCATTTGTAACTCTAGTTCCAGGGGATCTGACACCCTCTTCTGACCTCCGTGGGCACTGCACGACACGGGTACACTTACATACATGCAGGCAATACACTCATACACATAAAATAAAAATAATAAATAAAATATTAAAAAATTGTATTCCATGGTTAGTACTTGTTTCTAGCAAACATCTTCCCTGCTGGTCATTAACATTCAAAAGGGAAAGGACTTTTGGAAGTTCATTTACCCCACACAACAGTACCTAGTGTCTAATGGTTATTCATCTAATATTCATTGAATAAGTATTTAAAATATTTTATTTATTAATTTTATTTTATGTGTATGAGTATTTTGCATGCATATAAGTGTACCACATGTGTGCGATGCCCTCGAAGGCCAGAAGGCATTGGAGTCACTGGATCTGGAGTTATGGAAGGTTGTTGGCTGCCATGTGGATGCTGGAACCCAAGCACTTTCTGTAAAAGCAGCCAGTGCACTTAACTGCTGAGCCCCATGGATATTTTTTAAATGACAGTATGTGTATGAGTATTTTACATGCATATAAGTGTACCACATGTGTGCGATGCCCTCGAAGGCCAGAAGGCATTGGAGTCACTGGATCTGGAGTTATGGAAGGTTGTTGGCTGCCATGTGGATGCTGGAACCCAAGCACTTTCTGTAAAAGCAGCCAGTGCACTTAACTGCTGAGCCCCATGGATATTTTTTAAATGACAGATGTAATACCTGTCTTAAAGAGGTCACTCCACAAGTATAAGTGAAACCTAAAGCTACACCCATGTGACTCAGGTCACCAGGCCTGCATGGCAAGTGCTTTTTCCCGTTGAGCCATCTCACCAGCACCAAAGCAGTCTTCTTAGGTGTGCAGTGGAAGCTAGGTTTTTTCTAAATATAACAGGGAACTTTTATAATATTTTAATGTGGAAGTTGCAGCTTTCAAAAATATAGCATTAGTCACTGAGGAGGTTGAGAGGAATACTACAAGTTCTAGGCTAGCCTCAGATACATAGCAAGTGCCAGGCTAGCCAGGGGTGCACAGCAAAACACAACCTCAAAAAACCAAACACACACACACACACACACACACACACACGGTGTTAGTGGTAACTACAGAGAATGGGTTGGAAACTGTAAAATCCCAGAGTCAGGAGTATTTACTAGAGGGTCTGTGTGCGTACATAAGGGGTAATGGAGAGGGACTGTTTGATATTCCCTCCAACACTGATATATATATATCTATATCTGTCTTTTGACAGGCTTGAATGCAGTGTGCTCTGATTTTAAGTCTATCATTTGACCTTCTCATACTCCATTAACTGCATCTATAGAATGCAGGGACTAGACTAGAAGGTCCTATCTCAGGTCCACCAGTGCTCTGTAATTTTACAGACTCTTCAGCCAATAGTGCATGCAATAATAGAATACTTAAATTATAATAAACTAAACAAAACATAAATATGGCTTTGCAGAAATTCTTGTGGAAACAGATTTTTATTTGGCTACAGAGTTCACATGATTAGCAGTCTGATAAAGAGCAACAGGATAGAGAGACAGAATCCAGTCACACTGCTCCTCTGTATTGATAAGGGCCTGTCTATAACTTGAGATTCTTCTAGGCTTCAGGAACAAGAAGAAATGAACAGAGGTTTAATATCCAGAATATATAAAGAACTCAAAAAACAAAGAGTCAAGAAAAAAAAAATGACCCAATTAAAAGATGAGCCACGGACCTGAACGGAGAGTTCTCAATAGAAGAAATAAAAATGACTAAGAAACATCTTAAAAAGTGTTCAATGTCCTTAGTAATTAGAGAAATGCAAATTAAAACCACTTTAAAATTTCATCAAGATTGGTTAAGATCGAGAGAACATATGATACCAAATGCTGGAGGTGATGTGGGGAAAGGGGAACTCTCATTCATTGCTGGTGGGGTTACAAACTCATGCAACCACTATGGAAAGCAGTGTGGAGAACTCTTAAAAATAAACATGAATCTACCATATGATTTGGTTATACAACTCCATGGCACATACCCAAAGGATTATCCTACTTCAGAGATACTTATACATCCATGTTTGTTGTTGCTCTTTTGACAAAAGCTAAGAAATTGAAGCAACGTAAGTGTCCCTCAGCTGATGAGTGGATAATGAAAATGTGGTACAGTTATACAATGGAGTTCTACTCAGTGGTAAGGAAAGATGAAATCATGAAATTTGCAGGTAAATGTATGGAACCAGAATCTGTTATATCAAATGAAGAAACACAGACTCAGAAAAACAAAAGATGTATGTTTGTCCTCATTTGTGGATCTTAGCACCAAATCCTTACATGTAAGTATATATCCTAATGTATCTGCAGGAGCCAGGAAAGTGGAAAGGAACCAGGGAGGTAAAGGGAAAAAGGAGCCTGAGAGAGAGGAACAGTAGGAGATAGGTGTCACCATGGGGGGGGGGAATGTAAAATGGGGGTATTTAAATGAGAGGGGAATAGGGAGGGTTATACAAGGAACCCTGTGGGTAAAGAGGAAAAAGGAACTCAAGAGAGGGGGCTCCATAGGATACAGGTATTATCAAGGGGGAAATGGGGGCACTTTAACTGGGGTGGGAGGGAGGGAGGGAGAGAGAGAGAGAAAGAGAGAATAATGCTTAGCTGGTGTGAAAAACCAGAGGGACATGTATTATTTTAAAAGCCTACTGAAAAATTGCACATACAGTATCTCTACATGTGTCCATGTGTATAGCTGAAGGCTATATAACAAGAAACAGTGCCAGACAGTAGAAACCTCCCTTCAAGTTGTTGGCCGGGATAGTCCAAGAGACTCCCAAAATTATACAGGCTGTTGCCACGACCCTTGATTGCCTCCCAGAATTGAAGGCAAGACCCTATTGCTGAAGACAGGATGTATTTTGGACACAGAACTTGGAGCAATGGAGCTGGAACTGACCTGAAAGCCTCCTCCTTGAAAACTAGCTCTCATAGTTTTGGAGCACACTATGCAAGCTGATAAGGGAGAGCATCAATTCATCAGCCTTTGCTTTAAGTCCTAATAAGCACAAGAGTGACTGACACAGAAAACTACATTGGGGCAGTAGTGGCACTTTTATCTTGGGGGTAATCCACAGCTATCTAATTGGGCTTAAAGCCCACTCATTGGGATAGGGGAGGAAAATCAATGTGTGGTACTGTAAAAATAGCCAAATACACATGGCCAGAGAGGTCATAGATCTTAGAGAAAACCCTAAGGCTGTCACATCCCTAGACAAATATAATTTCTTACTATATGCTAACTATGGATCCTTATATTTACAGACAAGTATGTCAGTCATCATTCATCAAAGACGCTTCTTTTGCAACAGATGAAGACTGTTATAGAGTTCCACAACAGGTTACACACAGAGAACACATATCTGTGAGATGCCTAAACCTAAGTGATGCATCTACAATGGAACTTCTACACCTAAGGTTCACAGAACATAGTGGAACAAGGGGTAGATAGAAGAATACTAATGCATCTCTCAGCTCTCATCAATGAAGCTCCCTCATACAACAGAGAGCAATGAATAAAAAAGGCCACAAATGGCCCAAGTATAGAGAATAAGTTTGCAGAGTGTGTGTCCTTGGACAGGACTTCTATTAAACTCCACCCACCCAGGGCTCAGGGACCATGGTAGACTGTAAGAGCCAGGGAGGTGGTGCATGACCATATGGAAACGGAGTCTTACGGGCTCCTGTGAATATGAATCTATAGCAATGGTGTCAGCATGCACAAGACCCATGCAAACTCAGTCAAAAACCCAACATAGAACTGTGGGAATGGTAAGTGACCCTAATCTTAGCTAAAGAACTATTGGCAGTTGATTATTGCTGGGTGAGGAGGAGCTGATTTTCTTTAAGGGAGTGATTCACCCAAGTGGATGAACTTGCACTGAGGGATGTCTGGGTGCATTAACTTGCCTCTCTAGGCCTTAACATAAATGACAGAATGCATGAAATCTGGCAGGGGTCGGGGGAGCGATGGGAGGGTGCAGATGGGGGAGGGTGAAGAAAATCAAAGAAGAAATGGAGAAGTGGCCAGGGTGGGGAGCGGTCTCACGTCCAGATCACAGGGAGACAGGATGAAGGACATGGAAATGTCAGCCTAGAAAATTTAAGGAAAATGTTTTAGTGGCTTTCATATATTTGAAATATGACTTTATAGGAAAAGGGATTTTCTTTTATAGGAGTTTAGAGTGCATGTTTGGAATCAATGTATGGCAGTTTCTGAAAGCATAATTTGGCAGATATAGGTAAAAAATCCATCCATAGGCAGACTTCTAAAAACCAAATGGGACTTTTTAACATTTTCTTTTTTTTGAAAATTTCATCCATGAGTACACTATATTTGCATAATTCTCACCCAAGTATAACAACTCAATCCAATTAGTGTTGTCCAAATGTACATGTATTTAGGGCTGATCACTCAGGAATGGGGCTAATTCCTGATTCTGCCCGCCCCAGCAATCACTGATGGCTGATAGCTCTTCATCTTGTGAAGTTTTCCTTCATCCAGTTGGCATGTTGACTGGTGTGGCCTTTGCCCATCTTGTGCAGGCAACCATACTGTTGAGAGTTCATGGGTGCAGCATCCCTGTCACGGCCGAAAGAAACCATCAGGCAGCATTTGTCTCAGTTCTTAGGCTCTTAACAATCTTTCCACACCCTCTTCTGGGATGTTCCCTAAGCCTTAGGGTCAGGGGTTGTATTACAGATGTCCCATATGGGGACACCATAGTCATTTATTCTGTGCATTTTGACCAGTTGTGGTGGTCTGTAATAGTCTCCATGTGCTGCAAAAAAAAAAAAAAAAAAAAAAAAAAGCCTCTTGGATGAGGGGTGAGAGCTACACTTACTTGTGGGTATAGGGATAAGTATTTAGAACACAGTTGAAAATTATATACATTTAGGAATGACAGTAGTATGTTCTCCTTTAGGGTCTATGACCTCTCCAGCCACAGGTTCTTGGTAGGGTTACATTATCAGCCATCAGTTCCCTCCTATCGATTGTGCGTTAGATCCAATTAGATAGCTGCTGGCTACCTCCAAGATATACATGGCATTACTGCACTGCTAGGGATATCATGCTGGACTGGTCGCTATTGTGGTTCTCAGGCTTTACAGCTGAGTAAGACTTTTGATAACTTCTCTGTTGGCAGCTTACATAGCACTTCTGACACTATGAGAGGTAGTGCTCAGGAAGGAGACTTCCAGGTCAGTTCCAGCTTGGTTTCTCCGAGTCTTGTGACTGAACTATGCGGTGTCTTTAGTATTAGGGCTTTGCCTTCATGTTCTGGCAAGCAACCAACAACAGTAGCAATAGCCTATATATGTATATATTTGGTGGGGTGGGGAGTCTGTTCCTCGGACTCCCCTATCAAGTGGGACTTCTGTAAGTTCCATTTACTTGCCAAATGGTTTTCATGAGGGGGAAAAAAAGTAGTTTTACTCTCTTTGGCAGTATATACCTGGCACTTAAAACTTATTCAACAAATATTGATGAAATGAGAAAACAAAGGAAAGTAGTATTGAATGCCCCCTGAGTTCCTTTCTCTGATATTTAAGTTAATATCTTCATCCCTAACACAATTGCTGATAGACCCCTGAACACATTATATTCCAATTTAGTCTTTCCTTTTCTAGAATATGAGTTTACTGAAGACAAGGACTGTGGGCTTTTTGTTGTTTGTTTATTTTTTGAGACAGGATTATGCAGTCAGACTTGCCTTGGATTCACTATGTAGCCCAGGCTGGCCTCAAACTCAACTGCAATCTTCCTACCTCATCTTCCAAAGTACTGGGACTAGGGACTGTACTTTAATTGTCTTCAGTTGTTAGTTCTGTTCCTGGCATGTATGGGGCCCACAGTGAGTAGGGCAACTATCTCATCTGTAGCTCAAATCAGGACCCTGTGAGATTACAGCGATGCTGACTAGATGGGAACCGATACCTTGGTGGAACCTGACACTAGGTCCTGATCAGTAAGTGCCTGGGGAATGAGGAAGAGTGAGGGAGTTTATGGAGCCCACAGAGGCATGCTAGCCTAATGCTTTTTCTTATCTTGAAATTAAAAACTGCTCCCTGCGAATTCCACCCTCTGGGCTCAGTTCTGTTTGACTAGACACACACAATACATTCAGATTTTCTTTCTTCTATGTGGCATTTAAATGTTCAAATTCATTGGCTGCTGTGCCTGTGCTAAATTTTCTCCTTTCAGCCTAAATATTCCGTTTCTTTAACCATTTCATTTGCCTTGGTGGTTAGCTGGCTATGCCTGGTTCTGGATGGGCTTCCCTGTGACAAGGCTCCCTTTGATGTTGCAGGTGTTGGCTTCTAGAACCCCCACATCTCCATCATTGTCAGCCTTTGGGGTTTCTGGAGTCGGTTGTGACCCTGACCTGGTAGCCCGATTCTCATCCATGTGCTCGGACATAGCTCCAAGATCCAATTCCATGTTGCCCAGTTCTGATGACTGCACTTCTGATCCAGTTCCTTGGCCTCAGTCCCCCATGTAAAAATGCTCATCTTGTTTTTACTAGCTGTTTCCCTTCTGCTCTAGGAGGAAGTCATAGCTTATGAGACTCCTGTGGGAGGTGTCCAATCTATCTAGTTTTATGATGCCAGTCCTCGAACCTAACTGTCCACCAACAAGACTAGAGCTTAGCTCTTTGCTACAATGTCTGGAGAGGGGTTCTCCTAGCTGGATTGGATGTGTTCCAATACCTGTACCTGACTGTGTGTCTTGCTAGGCTGTCCTCTGGATGTAACACTGTTGCCTACGCCACCATCATCTCTCGTCTTCTTCCTTTATCACCCTTGGTGGGTTCCTATTTTCATGATTTCTATATTTAATTAATCTCAAAGAATGCATACAATCAGGTTCAGTTTTTCTGTTGTTTATTCTTAGGTGTGTGCGCATATATGGGGTATGGTATGTGTGTGTATGTGTGTGTGTGTGTGTGTGAACATAAACATTTTGAAGGAGACTAAGCTGCTGCTTGCACCAAGGCCTGAGTCTTCTGCTTCATTTCCCTGCATGGTACTTCCCACAGCCTCCCCTGGCTGAAACCCTGGCCATCTACTCAGACAGACCTATCAGTCACTTAAAGAAATGAAAGATAAATTTTTGTCTACCCCCACCTCCGCTCTCTTAGTGGAAAGGGCTCCATATAAATGTACAACATTATTATAAAATTGCTGGAATGTCCTGAGGAGGGAACTGATCTTTTTCAAGTTAAGCCACATTATACTCTTGAGTTACAGGTTCCATAAGGCCTTCTCTCGATGTAGACCTGGGCAAGCCCTGTCAGCACTCTAATCCTGTGTTCTTATTTGTAAAATGCAAATTTAGTTGTATTGCTTCTAAAACCCTCTACAGCTCTAAGATTTTGCAACTTAAAGATTAAGAAGTCACAATAGGCCAGGCATGGTGGTGCTCACCTGTAGTCCCAGCGCTTGGGAGCCAGAGGGAAGTAGATCTCTGTGAGTTCAAGGCCAGCCTGGCCTACATAGTGAGTTCTAAGCCAGATGGGGCTACAGGGAAACCCTGTTTCAAAAAGACCCCCCCAATAAAAGAGAAGTCACAATGGTGTTGGACTTGTAGTGCAGGTAGATATGACAGCATTTGCAATGATGGTAAGTGACCTGGGAGGTAAGGAGTGACACGCTCTAGTCAGATTCTCTCCTAGATTCTGAAGTCTGGAAATTTCTACAGCCTCCTTAGTAGCAAGTAGCTGATGAACTATAGTGGTTTAGTGTTCAAAGGGCTCAGGTAGAGTTAAGGCACAGGTACGCACTGGGCACATTACTTAACTACTCCTAAAGCTTTATATATTACATGGGAACAATAAAGGCATCTGAAGAGCCTATGGTGATGGAAGGAAGTAAATGCTTGTTGAGTTCTTGGCACATAGTATGTGGTCAGTAAATGCCAGTTTTATCATTGCTGCTTATCTGTGATATGATGGTCTCTGCATAGTTGACCTCCAAGGTTCCATCCAGTTCTAGCTGGCTGTCATTCTATGGCTTGGTAAAAAAAAAGTATGTGGCCAGTGACCTCCAGGATGTTTGGTTAACTAGAGCTTGGGGAATTAGGCCAAAGTTCACATTGTGATAATGAAAGCTGCTCTTCTGGGTATATAACACGAGCTGCTAGGTGGAGTCTTTTTCTTAAATAGACCTCTTGATGCATTTCTATTTTTCACACTTATGCTTTTCTTGGAAATGGGGAGACAGAAGTATCTTGGATGCTCCTGCTGAGGAGCTGGAGCTATTAGCCTTGCAGGTGGGCACTGCCTGAGGAGACTGCTTTAGAAAATTGGAAATGCTCACAAAGGAGTTCACAAAGGAAATAAAGTGGTCTCTGGTCACTGACAGGAAGCACTGGCTCAGCCTGCTGGGCCTTGCTGACAGCAGAGCTCTGGGGACATGGTCCTCCAGTCCAGGGTCCCTTTGCTGAGTCTGCAGGCAAGAGACAATGCCAGCTTATCTGAATGGCTGATCCCTGGGTGCAGTGTCCTCTAGTCTGACTGCACAGGCATGTCAGTATGAACCTTTGTGACTTTCTCTCTTGCCAGTGACGTGCTTCTGCCCATGGCTCAGCCTACCACCACAAGCTGGGACAAGACGGTAAAAGGGGCTGGTATGGGTGGATTGCCATGACTGGGCTGGGAAGGCTTCCTAGAAAAAGCAGTAATTGATTCTGACAGTCAGCTTGTCCTGAAACTGAAGGCAGAAAGTAAACACCTGCAGAGAGACTCTTGCATTCTAAAATTAAAAACCAGAGGCTGGAGAGATGGCTCAGTGGTTAAGAGCACTGGCTGCTCTTGCAGAGGACCTGGGTTTGGTTCCCAGCACCCACATGGCAGCCAACAACAGTCTGTAACTCCAGTTCCAGGGGATTTGACACCCTCTTCTGACATCCATGGGTGCTGCATGATATGGGCATATTTATGTACATGCAGGCAATATACTCAGACACATAAAATGAAAATAATAAATAAAATATTAAAAAATTTAAAATGGAAGTTTCTTTTAAAATCAATGGAAAACAGTAAATTGTTGAGAAAAACACACACCATTTCCAATGTCATCTATACTTAAAAATAATAGTAGATTCAGCAATCTGCAAACTGCAGAAGTAATTTGGAGACTAATACACCTGGAACCTTCTTTTCTAGGTAGAATACACCCCAAGATCCCTGGTGGATCCTAAAACCTTGGGGGGAATACTCAATCATAAATGTACTGTTTTTTCCTATGCATACATATCCATGTTAAGGTTTAATTTATAAATTAGGCACAGTAAGAGATAAATAATAACACATAGTAATAGGACAATTGCACAATCAATTGCAAATTGTCAGTGTCACTATTGCACTTTGTGGTCATTATTAAGTAAAATAAACACAGACATTGTGATGCCCTGATAATGAAACAACTGCTAAGCAAACCAGGTCAGAACATCCTGCACCAAGAGCATACCTATGCTGATAGGTGGGGACACAGCTAATCAGACAGTCTTGACTAATGGGTGGGTAGTGCATACAGTGTGAATACCCTGGACAAAGGGTTGATCCACAATCCAGATGGGACAGAGCTGGGTGTTGTGAGAGCTTATCATTCTTCCTAGAATGAAACAGAATTGAAACACTATGAATTTTTTTACTGTAATTTTTCATATAGTGTTTTTGGACAGTGGTTTACCATGGATAACTCAAGCCATGAAAAGCAAAAGAATAAAGGGGACACTATAGGTTTAACTTGGGACACTGCGTTTTAGAAATTCCTTCTACTATGTGTCCTACTGTATTGGTTACTTTTCTGACAAAAGCAACTTAGGAGAGGGAAGGGTTTGTTTTGGCTTACAGTTTGAGGGTGCAGTCTGTCATGGGGGAGAAGTCGCAGTGGCAGGAGTTTGAGGGGGCTGGTCACATTGTGTCTGGGGTCTAAAAGCAGAGAGAGATGAATGCTGGTGCTTAGCTTATTTCTCTTTTATATGTAGTTTGGGACCCCAGCACGTAGAATGGTGTCATTCATGTTTAGGGCAGGTCTTCCTATCTCAATTTACTAAATCTAGAAAAATTCCTCACAGTCATACTTAGAGTTTTGTCTCCCATCCCTCATGGACAATGTCAATTTTCTTATGGAAAATGATGAAGTAATTTCCTTTCAGGTCCAGTTATTGACACAGCCTGGACCTATCTATTGTCTCTGGAATCACTCCAGGATCTGCACAACAGTGTAATCAGGTACAAAAGTGAGACTGTTGATTAGTGAGATCAATGTCATGATTTAAGGCATTTACATAAGATTTAAAAATTGGCTATTCATTTTGAGACTGTTCAATCAGAGTACAATTAAAATCGAAATTGGGAACCAAAATTACAGATGCCAAATGAATCACATTTTGACTCTGAACTTCTATCAGCGACTTTTTAAGTCTGTCTTCAAGGGCCATTGAATGTCATCACCCTGAAGTGAACTGCTGTGTACAGTTCCTACCCCCATTTTGCCCCAAAGGATGCTGGGTGCTGGGTGGGCACCTGCCTTCTTATCTTTGACTACTGTTCACCAAGCTCATGCCTGAGTCTGTGGCTTTTTTTTTTTTCCTTTTTGTGGTCATGACTATCTCTTTACTATCTCTCCACCGTGGCTCCCAGGCTTCTCTCCTTGACCTGGACCTGGCTTCTCTATCTATGATAAATAGTAACTCTATCACATGATACCATTTATTAAACATATCTGCCTTAAGTTCACAAATAAAAATTGTATTTTTTTTCTGAGTGCAGTGGCACACACCTTTAGTCCCAGCACTTGGGAGGCAGAGGCAGGCAGATCTCTGTGAGATCGAGGCTGGCCTGGTCTGCTTAGTGAGTTCCAAGCTAGCTGAAGAGAACCTGTCTCAAAAAAACAGAGAAACAAAAAAATTATATGTTTCTTATGAATTTCATGCTGTTTTGAAATTCTATACATACATCCTGGAATAGCTATTTAACCAATTAATAACTTTAACACTTAATTTTTTCTTTTTGGTGGCGAAAGCAAAGTCTTAGCAATTTTTAACAATACATTACACTGCAGCAAGTGTGTGTATGTATGTGTAAGCATTGTATTGCAAGTTATTGTATTGTACAAGAGACTGCTTAAATTTATTCCTCTGATACAAAGTTTTGAATCCTTTGACCAACATCTCCCTTACAACTCCTCCTACAATCCTTATAACCACCACTCTACCACTCTCTGCTTTTATAGTCTATGGCATGGATCACTTGCCTGGTGTTGACCTTCGGATGTACACTCACCTCTGGCACACTAGCACCTCTCTGGATTCCCCGCCTCCACTGTGTCCCAACCTGCCAGCATCATGCGCTCTTGGTTCAGCATGTTCTGATCCTGGTGTGCTTAGCCACTCCTGACTTCTCAGCCTTGTGCACACAGCTGTACCTTTGAGTGACACCTCCACATGCCCAATCACTCATTCCAACTCTTCTCCCTGGATTTTGCCCTAGAATCACTGCAGACGCTTATAGCACAAGGCGTGTCATGGAAAAACACTGGGCTAGAGTCAGAGACTCAAGTACAGTCTTTCTATTGGCTAGTTAAATCTATCATCTTAAACTACTTGACTTGAGTCTGTTTTCTTCATCTGTAAAATGGGAATTGCAATGATGCCTGCTTGGCCTACCTTAAAAGGGATATTAGCAGTTGTGACGTCAGGCATATGTGCTCTGTATTTTCATTTACAACCCATCCCATCTTCTCTGGTAAAACACCCTTTAAATATTTTTCTTATTAAAAGTGATTGGATTAGAGAGAGGGGATGAGGGACAGGGGATGTAATGGGAGGGTAAACATGAACAAATTATATATGTTATAATGAGACTCATTATTTTGTACATAAGGACAAAATTAAAAAGATTGGATTATTAATTTATTTTTATTTTGTTTATTTTATTTTTTTGAGCTAGGGTCTTCCTGTAGCCCCAGTTGGTTTGGAATTTACAATGTAGACCAGGCTTGTCTTGATCTCACAGAGATCTCCCTGCCTCTGTCTCCCCAGTGCTAAGATTAAAGGCTTGAGCCATCACACCCGTTTTTGTTTTGTTTTGTTCTTTTCTCATTTAATTTTGACAATTCTTTATATAATCTAAATTTAAGCTCCTGTTTTTGTTACGAGAGTCTGGGTTCAAATTTGTGGCAATCCTAGCCTAGCTTCCTTAGGTGCTGGAATCAGAGGCATGTACCACCATTCCCAGTGTGACACAAGGCCTTTACCAGATGTATGCTCTGCAAGATTTTCTCCCAGGGGTACAGGGAATAGTAATGCAGCTCTCAGCTCTCAACGGTGAAACTTCCTCATGCAACAGAGGGCAAGCAACACAGAAGGCCATAATTGACCCAAGTGTAGCGAATAAGACACTGCAGAGTGCATGTGCCTGGATAGGACTCCTAGATTAACTCTCACCCACCCAGGGCACAGGAACAATTTTGAAAGAAGGGGCAAAAAGATTTTAAGAGCCAGGGGCTATGGATGACAACAAGCAAACAGCCTTCCACACAGCTTGGAAGTTACTCATATGAGTTTACATCAATGGTGACAGCATGCACGAGACCCACGCAGACTCAAACCAGACAAAAATCCAGCATGGAACTGGGGAAATGGACAGGAGGCCCCAACCTTAGCTGAGGAACTGTTGGCAGCTGATCACTGTTGGGTGAGGGAGAGTTGGTCTTCTTTAAGGGAGTGACACTAAATAGGCTGACGAGGTTTTAGTGGATGAACTCACACTGAGGGACATCTAGAGACACAAATTTGACTCAATAGACCTTAACATATACAACAGAGTGCATGAAATCTGGTGAGGGCTATAGGGAGTGCAGAAAGGGGAGGGGGGTCTAAATATGATTAAGCTGTAATGTATAAAACGCTCCAAAATTCAATAAAAATATATATTGTAAACAAAATTTCTCCCAGTCTGTGTCTTGCCTTTTCATTGTCTTGGTATCTGTGGAAGATTAGTTTTAGTTTTAAGGAAGTCCAACTTACTATTTTGTAAATTTTATTATTTGTCTTTATATTCCCTAATAAATCTTTGCCTCCTCATGATTGCAATGTGTTTTGCAAACCATTTGCTTTTGAAAAGAAATTTTTAGCTTTTGCATGGATATCTTGTGTGAGTACTAGGACAAAACACAACAAAATAAAAACAAAAAATGCCAAACAGCTTTTCTCCTACTATACTGTCAGTGCTCAAAACAGAATACTGTGTGGGTTTTCCCGACATGTCTAATTCAGTTTACTGGTGGACACCAACAGCTCAGTTCAGTTAAGTTCAATTTGGTTTTTTAATTCAATTCAAGTCAATTCAATTTTCAATCCATTTCAATTCAATTCAGTTCAATTCACTTCTGGCACCATGTACCTGAAGATCCCACATGTTAAAGGCTCAGATGTCAAGGGCATGCCAGGCCTCTGACCACCAGCTACAAACTGGGGCGTTCATGTTTTCTTCCTTTGGTGCAAACACTTGGTAGAGCAGCTGATAGAAATCAGTAAAATGATTGACACAATACTGCTCATTTATTACAAAGGATATTTTGAAGGATACAAGTGAATAGCCCGATAGAGACACACAACAGGAAACTCCCAAAGGTCCTAACTCCCAAAGGTCCTGAGGGCAGGATCTTCTGTCTCTCTGGAGTTGGGGTATTCCAGTTATCCATCTGAAACTGTCTGACCCCCAAGTCCAGGGCTCCCTATGGAGGCTTTGTCATGTACACATGATTGATTATCACCTACCTGTCCTGGAGCATGGGTCTGAGGTTGAAAGTTGTAGCATCTCATTGTAATGTAGTCATTGGGTGACGAGCTCTAGGTAGCAGCATTTCCCCACCAAGAACTGCCTCACTAGAAGAAAAGACACTCTTATCACCCAGGAAACTCCAAAGGATCAAAATTCTGTGTTATATGTTGTTCCAAATATGCGAACAAGAGCTGGCACCCTATTGTTCAAGGATTTTAACATTTCTGTGCCAGGAACTAGGGATTAAAATTTATCTATATTTTTTCCTCTTTCTTTTTTTCTCTTTCTCTTTTTTCTTTCCCTTTTTTCTTTCTTTCTTTCCTTCAGTACTGGTAATTGAGCCCTAAGTCCTGGGTGTGTTAGCAAGCACTCTACCACTGAGCTATAACCCAAGAATATTTATTACTACAAATTAACATATCATAATGTGAAATCAAGGTTGAAATTCATTATTAGTCATTAAGGAATTAACCTGCAATGAGATGTCACTATGAACCTCTTAAGAGTAGTTAAATAAAATAGACTTACTGACCAAGTGTTGACAAAAATTTGAAGAAATTGGTAACCTCATTGATTTTTTTATGGGAATATAAAATGGCATGACTACTTTGGTAAGTAATTTGGTAGTTGCTTGAAAGTTAAACTTATACTTGCCATATGATACAGCCATTTTTGCTTCTAAGTTTCTATTCAAAAGCACTGAAAGCATATAGTCCTATAGAGACTGGCACATGAATGTTTATCTACTGCTCTATGTGAAGTAACTCTAGACAGGAATGAATTCAACTGTCTATCTACAGTAGAATGGATAAATATGTTGTTGGAAATCCATATAATAGGATGCTAATATGCAACAACATGGATGAATCTCAAAATGATAAACACTATATAATTACATTTATATAAAATTCTTGACAATGTAAGCTAATCATTAGTAACAGAAAGCATGTTGATGACTGATGGAGATGGTGGGCCTGACACGAAGTGATTACAGAGGAGCACAAGTTTTTAGGGATTGTAAATATCATCACTGTCTTGACAATGGTGATAGTTTCATGGGAATATAAACATTGAAATGTATCAACTTATGTATTTAAATGTGTGTAGCTTAAATGTGTTAATAATTTATTGTACATAAATTATAGCTCACTAAAGTGACTAAATGATGAAATATTAGAATAAATACTCATCATTGTAAGGAAAATCAGAACAAAGTACAAGAAAAACAAAGAGGATTGAAAGACCCCAGAGAGGTGATACTCAAGAAACTGCCTGAATAACTGAATCTGCTTTGAAATGTGCTATCTTAGCACATAGACAAGGGAAATTTCCGGTAAGAGAACTAGACGGTTCCTAGGGCCTTCAGACTTGAGTTTTCCCACCCCACCCAACGGAAAGTGCCAAGTGGAGATTATAACACACTGTTCTGGACAAAGGCCCTTTGCATACCAGCACAGTCAGAATCCAGAGAGGATTTTTTTCAAGGTTTGACTGTGTCGCAGGCCCTCACTCAAAAATAGTGGGTGTAAGTGCTGGCCTGTCTAGAGGGAATTCCTAACCCCGTCGCCCCCAGGGATTTCCTGAGAAGCCTCTGGTAAAGGCTAACAGTGGAACCCAGTGTCTGGTAATCTCATTCACTTGCTCTGTAAGCTAGGTCCTCCAGGGCACCCTGAAAGGTCCCTGAGATGAGAAGCAGGCTCTGTCACCACCCTCCCCACCCTGTGGCATGTCATCTCCTGCCTCCTCCTCATCTCAAACTTGCAGTTCAAGTAGCGGCAGCAAGCAGTCAAGCAGAACCGATTATGATAATATTGACATTCAAATAGTGCTTGGCCTTTTCCCAAAGGGTTTCCATGGGAACCTTCCATTTTCTCATCGAGTCGCATAGATAACACGCTAAGTAGGTAAGGCAGGAGGATTTTATTTGTAACTTAAAAAATTTTTTTTTACTAATTAATTATAAAGCTAATATATGGCCATTTAGGAATGTTGTAGGGAATGAATATGGGACGCTATGAAAAAAACAAAAAAGCCCATCATCTGTAATTCAGCCTCCACCTGGGATTAGTTTTTCCTTCTAATGCAGGTAGAGTATATTCACTTCATTTTATTTTTAAGCTATACTAATATTTTGCAACCTGTCTTTTTCACTTAATACATTATAGTCATTTCTCTATATCCTTAAATATGCTTTGAGACACTTTTTTTTTTTTTTTTTCTTTTTGAGATAGCATCTCCCTGTAGTCCCAGCTGGCCTGGAACTCACTATGTAGACCAGGCTGGCCTCAAACTCACAGAGATCCACCTGCCTCTGCCTCCTGAGCGCTAGGATTAAAGGCGTGTGCCACCACACCCAGCCCTGAGAATAATATTTTTAAATGGCTATTTCCTAGTCTATTGCATGGTAACACACACTTTATTTAACTAGCTTCCCATTGTTTGACAGCTTGTTTCCAAGTTTTGGGGTATGAAATATAACACTATCCTTTTGCTGAGTAGTTAGAACTCTGGCATGCTTGTGGTGGAGTTATAAATTCATATAACTGCTTTGGAGACTGTTGGACAGTAACTATAATGCTGAATATCTGCATTCTTTGTGACTCAGCAACTCCTCTCCCAGTACATAACCATGATTGTGCAGATATGTTCAACCAAAGACAGGTAAGATAATATTTACAGTGACAGTTATAGTCTTAACTAGAGACAACTTTCATCCATCACCAATTAAACACACGAATGAACTGCAGTGTGTTCAGACAGTGGAACACAATGTAACAATGAGAATAAACAGAAATGATATGCAACAGCACAGGTGATTCGCATAAGCATAAAACTGAGTGAAGGAAGCCAGACACAAAGATACACACTTATATACATAACCAAATACCACCTATCCATTAGGTTAAAGGGCAGGGGTTCTTCCTATAAAGGAAGGCAAAGTGCTGCTCTGACTTTTTAATTACCTAATTTTATTTTAACTAACATTAAAAATTCTTTGACAATTTCATACATAGATACAATGTATCCTGATCATATCTGTCCCTCAATCCCCTCATTCACTGCCCCCAGACCTCTTTACCACATGCCCTCTGCTTTTGTGCTCTCTTTTTTGTTTTTATAAAGCCACCGAGTCCAATTAGTGTCGTCTGCATGAACATAGGCAACCTACAGGCAGCCACACTCCCAAAGAAAAATGACTGCACCTCCCTCCCCCAGAAGCCATCAATTGCCAGCAGCTCCTCAGCTATGAGTGTTCCTCCCCATCCATGCTGGAATTTTGAATGGCTTAATTTTGTGTAGGTCTCCTTTCACAGAGGTAGCCACAGGTACTGTGAGTTCGTGAGTACAACAGCCATGTCATGCCCAGAAGACAGCATTTCACAGCACGCTTTGCCATCCTCCAGCTGCTCTTATGTCCTTTTTGACCTCTCTTTCATTATGTTCCCTGAGCCTTGTAGGGGTTGATTTAGATATCTCATTTAGGTCCTAGCATTCAATAGTTACTTATCCTAGGAACTGTGATCAGTCATGAGTGTTTGCATTGACTGCTGCCCACTGTAGAAAGAAACTTTGCTGATCAATGTTGAGCACAGCATTATCTTTGGTTATAAACATAAATATTTAGAAGGCAGTTTGACTACATGATGATTTAGTAAAACAACCATAGTAGGCCCCCCTCCTGGGGCCCATGACCTAGGCATGAATATCCTCCTGTGGAGCAAGCTGCAAATCCAATCAGAGAACAGTTGGTAACTGATGAAACCAGCTAGTCTGTGGTAGGTGGTTGTGGCAATCCTAGCAAACTAAGAATTGAAGTAATTTAAAAATATGATTCTCGGGGGCTGGAGAGATGGACAGTAGTTAAGAAGACTGAATGCTCTTGCAGAAAACCCGGGTTCAAATCCTAGCACCTACATGGTAGCTAACAACTGTCCGTAACTCCAGTCCCAGGGGATCCGACAGCCTCTTCTGTACTCCGCCGGCATTGCACGACACGGGTGCACTTATTACATGCAGGCAATACACACATACACATAAAAAATAATAAATACAATATTAAAAAATATGATTCTCACAGGACTTGAACATTCACCATCAGACTTCATAGTTTACAGTCTTGCTCCCAACCCTAATTTTCTATTTTTCCATGAGAAATTGATGGAGCTACTATGAAAGTACCATTTCTGTGGGTCGACCATTGCTCTGAAGAAGAAATGTATATGATCCTCTTTCAAGACCAATCAAAGCACACTTTCCTTTGCTGGCTTGTCATAACGGGTATGACACATTCAGAGATTTGCAGGGGGTTAATTTTCTTTTGAAACCCTGAACTTTTCAGTGTGTGTATTATTTAGTAATTAACTTTCACTGGTTATTAGAAGTCTCATCAGACTTCTGGAACATCCTGAGAAGTGGCTGTGGTGACACTGATGCTCTCTCCAGTTCCTCTTCTTATTGTCATCCCCAGATCTGGACTTCTGACTGAAACATTTTGTTTTTACATTTATGTGTTTCCAGTGATAATACAGTATTTTCATTTTAAGAACTTATCATTAGGGCTTCCTCAGGATGTTAAAACATCTGTTTGTAACTCTCAAAGAGAAAAGGGGTGGGGATAACTCATTTGACTTTTAATTCTAAACACAAAAATAAAATGTATGTGAGCCCACCTAACTTCTAGTGTTCTCTTAAGAAGCAAATGGAATTAAAAGACATAAAAGAAATTTGTTCACTAGGGATTAGCAGGGATCCTACTCCTTGAGTATCACACCACAAGGAGAGGTGACATAAGAGCTCTTCTGTTCAAAATGTATGAGCTTCCTGTGTAGGAATGTAGACAAATGGTCTCTGGTTATGGTTTGCATAGCTCACTGCCTTCAGAGGGTACCAAGGCTGTGACACACAAAAGAAGAACCCAGGAAAGGACTAGTGAGTTCCCTGAGTTGAGAA
>NW_008352391.1:308832-369772 GCF_000622305.1 Nannospalax galili
TCATTTGACTTTTAATTCTAAACACAAAAATAAAATGTATGTGAGCCCACCTAACTTCTAGTGTTCTCTTAAGAAGCAAATGGAATTAAAAGACATAAAAGAAATTTGTTCACTAGGGATTAGCAGGGATCCTACTCCTTGAGTATCACACCACAAGGAGAGGTGACATAAGAGCTCTTCTGTTCAAAATGTATGAGCTTCCTGTGTAGGAATGTAGACAAATGGTCTCTGGTTATGGTTTGCATAGCTCACTGCCTTCAGAGTACCGGTACCAAGGCTGTGACACACAAAAGAAGAACCCAGGAAAGGACTAGTGAGTTCCCTGAGTTGAGAAGACAGAGTTGAGGGGTCTCCAGGGCGACCACTGCAGCTAGAGGTTTGAGGGGTAGACAAGAGAGGAGACTCTCTTAGGAGGTGGGAGACCCCAGGGATCTGCAGAGTCTCTCCCTGGGAGCTCAAAGCTGAATGCCAATCAGCATCTACAAAGGAGAAAACTACCTGAGACTAGGGCAAGAACCAACCAAAAGGCTAAGAAGGACAATGGTATACACAGGGCCAGGAGCAGTTCCTGTTCACACCCACCTGGAGACAAGACACTGGGGGCATTGGGTAGAGTACCCAGAAAAGCTGTCACTGGTAGTTGATTGAGCATTGCTCTGGTCCTAACAAATGTTGAAAGCAAGATCCCAAAAGATAAACATTTTTCTAAGTGCTATAACTGTACCAGAACAATATATAAAAACATTTATAGAATGCAAAAAAAAATCAAGCAATATGTTAAAAATCATACTGTCTCTTATACAATAAAAAAATTACCAAGCATTCAAATAAGTAATAAAACACAAACAAAATGAGTGGAACCATCATGAAAGAAGAAAGCCAAACAAATCTGTTAGCCTAGGCCACTTAGACAGTGAGTTGTCTCCCTCAGATAAAAACAACTTCCTTGTATAAAATGGTGTAGCCTTTGTGTATAATTTACAAAGATATTCCTGTATAGGTTAAATCATCACAAAATTACCTATAATTCTGTGTAAATAGTTGCTTTACTATATTGTTTAGGATTTAATGCAAAAAGTGGGATCTGTGCATATTTGGTCCAGCTGCAGAATTTTCCCCAAATATCTTGAATTTTCAGTTGGTTTACTTTATGGATGTGGAAACTGCAGTTATGAATTGACTATATCCCACAAAAAATGATTTTTAAAAATGTAGGTAGATTAATGACCTTTTCAGATGTCAAGGGGTTAAGACAACGTATTACGAGTGTACCTATGTTACAAGAAATTGTAAAAGGAGACCTTCAAACAGAGGGGAAGGACATCAGAGGGAAATTTGACTCGACCCAGAGGAATGAAGAGCTCCAGATGTTTACAAGGGCAAATGTATAAGATTTTTATTCTTCTACATTAAAATCTCTTTAAAAGTTACTCTGTTGTTTAAACAAAAATAACAACAAATATGAAGTTTATTATAGACATTACATTAAAATATATGACAGCAAACTGAAATAAAAAATAAAAAGATAAAATAAAACTTAAGAATGAAAATTGAGGAAGTAAACACAAACAGAAAAAGCAATAAAACTAAGAGATTCTTCTTTGGGAAAATCAACTAAATTTATAAACTGATGGTTAGACCTATCTGTAAAAAAATGAAAGACAAATGACCAGTCTCAGGACCAATAAAGATTATGTCAGTAGAGATATTAAAAGGAGGTCAGTACTATGAACAACTTTATGCTAATAAATTTGAGAGGACTCTTAGAAAGGTTCACATTAAAAAAAAAGTAGGCCTTTCGGCAGCCGCCATGCCATCCAGACTGAGGAAGACCCGGAACCTCCGGGGCCACGTGAGCCACGGCCACGGCCGCATCAGGAAACACTGGAAGCACCCAGGAGGCCGTGGTAATGCTGGTGGCATGCATCACCACAGGATCAACTTCGACAAATATCATCCAGGTTACTTTGGGAAAGCTGGTATGAGGCATTACCACTTAAAGAGGAACCAGAGCTTCTGCCCAACTGTCAACCTTGATAAATTATGGACATTGGTCAGTGAACAGACACGGGTAAATGCTGGCAAAAATAAGGCTGGCGTTGCCCCCATCATTGATGTGGTGCAATCGGGCAACTACAAAGTTCTGGGGAAGGGAAAGCTCCCTAAGCAGCCCATGATCGTGAAGGCCAAATTCTTCAGCAGAAGAGCTGAGAAGATTAAGAGTGTTGGGGGTGCCTGTGTCCTGGTGGCTTGAAGCCACACAGGGGAGGTTCATTAAATGCTAACATTGTTTTCATGTGAAAAAAAAAGTAGATAACCTGTACAGTCACCTGTGTATCTATTAAAATATTAAATTATAGTTTGAAAGTCTTCCCTTGAGAAAGACTCTAGATTTAGATGGCTTCATTGGGAATTTTTTCAAACAATCAAAAAAAGAACAATACCAATTCTATACCGACTTTTCTAGAATATCGAAGTGAAAGAACACAAAAAGGAAAATGTAGGAGAAAAAACTTTTTAGGTGACCACAGAACAGGAAAGAGCTGGAAGATACTGCCACTTCTAGGAAAGAAGGGTAGAAGCAGCAAGGGAGAGTCAAGCGGAAGTCTCTCTTACTCTTCCTTCACAAAGGTCCCTGAAAACTGTGTAGTCACAGAAGCCGTTGCATGTTCCCAGCCAGTGGAGATTAAGAGTATGAGCTGCTGGCAGCCCTGTACCCACTAGAGTGGACACAGCAGCCCAGCCAAGATACCCCCACCCAAGGCAAGAAAAGGTCTTCATGTACAGATCATGGATGTGGGGAAGACTGCATTTCATATGCTAAGCACTTGTTATTTCATCCACACAGTGCTCCTTTGTGGTAGATATGGTTCGCATGTTAGACTCATGGAAAGTATACATTTGTCCAAGGTCCCAGCATTATCCAGATACTAAACCAGAGAAGACAACACACAAAATAGAAGCTGCAGATCAGTATCACTCATGAATGCTGGCATCTAAATTTGTCTAATCACTTATCAGAATTTTCTTTCCTTTTTTATTTTCCATTTTATCATCTTTTTCCATAAGACCCAGACACTTTTTGCTAGGTTGCAAAGAATAACAATGATATCTCTCCAGAGATGGAAAACCATGATCCCAGAAAAATTCTGTTCATGAAAGGGCACTTGTCAAAATTCCTTAACAGGGATCTGGAGAGATGACTCAGTGGTTAAGATACTTGCTGGTCTTGAAGAAGACCTGAATTCCATTCTCAGCATCCGCATTGGGTGGCTCACAACCACCTGCAGCTCCAACTCCAAAGGGATCTCATATCTCTGGCCTCTGAGGGGAGCACTTACATGCACACACACATGGACCCACAAACTTGCACATAATTTAAAACAGTAAAATAAATCTTTTAAATTCCTTAGCAAATGGCACATCATCTAACTATTTGGGGGAGGGGTCCTATATTAGTTTATGTGGAAATACCTGGGATGTATTGTTATGAGTGTTTCTTATCAAAATACTTGAGAGTGATTCCATTTTTGTTTGATTGACTGGGGCGGGGCGGAGAGAGAGAGAGAGAGAGAGAGAGAGAGAGAGAGAGAGAGAGAGAGAGAGAGTGATTTATTAGTAAACATGGCCTTAGTGTTCTGATAGCACTCAACACAAGCCTTGGAAGAGGAAATGAAAACGAATAAATCATGATGCCCCAAAAGAATTCTGTGAGTCTCAGGGAACTCATTTCTGATTATGGCCTATCTGCTGGCCAGATTTACAGTACTGATCCATGGTGTCTCCTCTGGCATTGCTTGTAAAGCAGTGAATCAAGCCCCTGTGAGTTGGCAGAGGAGTGGACAGTCTCTGTAGGGATAATTGCACAGAGTCCCATGAAATCACACCTTTGGCTGAGGCTGACATTGCCCTGGCTTTCTTGTGTGGGACCACATTGACTAGTTGCTTCCATGGAGTAAGCTAATACATGAATAGAAACATTTTCCCTCTTTATTGGTTTTATTAACTCCTAATATGTCCTGTGATATTTTAATGAGAGACTTATAAAGGTCCTTAATATCCTAACCCTCTCCCAAAGTTCTTTTAAATCATTAAGGCTTCCAAAAATACCTTATACACTGGCCTTATCTAAATTTGGTGATTGGTAAGATGTGGGTGTATTGGTGTCATTTATCTCCTTTTTTAATTCCCATTGATAAATTTCTTCACCTTTTACTACTTGAAAGATACTTTTCAGTGGTAAATCCTTTGTTAGGTTCCTGATGATTGCAATAAGCTTCAGACCCTTATTAGGGATTTAAATCTACACTCAAACCATGTTCAATCTCCCTTTGCAGACTTTCCTTTCCTCCCAATATGTGCTGACGCAAGGCCCATGTCATAGACGAGCGCAATTACTTACAGTCCTTGACTACACCCTGAACATGTCTGCCCTTGTTGATACCATTCTTCTGCTTTCTTGCTTGCCTTCACTATTCTCACAGTTTTATTCAATGAACAGACCCTAGCTATCTGCTCATCACATAGAAGACAGCTAGATTGCAGCATCCAGCCTCCCATGCAGTTAGGGGTGGGTGTGTTCGACAGACTGAATAAAAAGAGAGCGAGTTGAGTACCAGTCTTCATCCGTCTGCTTCCTGGCTTTGGCTGCAGTGTTACCAAGCATCTCACTTTCCTACTGGCCTTGCTCTCCCTGTTATGACTGATCAAACCTTCAAATTGTGAGTCCAACTAAGCCTTTCCTTATGTAAGTTGCTTTTGTTGGGCATTTCGTCATAGCAACTAGAAAAGTAACAAATATAGATGGAATTATGGGTCAAACTTTGTCTTTTCTTCATATTCCTAAGTTGAAACCTCAACTTCCATTACTTTGAAATGTAAACAAATTTATAAAGTCTTCAAAGTGGTGATTAAGTTCAAGTGAAACCCTTAGCATAGGGTCTTGATCCAAAAAGACAAGAGACACCAGGAATGTGTGTGCAAAGAGGAATGCCATGTGAAGATGCAGTGAGAAGTCAGCCAGCCACAGGCCACAGAGCGAGGCCTCAGGAAAACCAACCCTGCCTGCAGCTTGATCTTAGGCTTCCAGTTTCTATAAACGTGAAACAAGATTGTCTTACTTTAAAAAAAAAAATTGATGTGTATGAGTGTATTGCCTGCATGTGTGTAAGTGCACCCTTGTCATGAAATGCCCTCGGAGATCAGAAAAAGGTGTTGGATCCCCTGGAACTGGAGTTACAGATAGTTGTTAGTCACCATGTAGGTGCTGGGAATCAAACCTGGATCCTCTACAGGAGCAGTCAGTGCTGTTAACCACTGAGCCATGTCTCCAGCTCCAAGATTTTCTGACTTTTAAGCCACCTAGTCTGTGGCATTTTGTAGTGACATTCCCAGGCAACTAAGATAGATGGTGAGCGATTTGAGAACAAGGTCAAGTACGATTCTTTGTGGTCCTTATTATACAACCAAAATCCGTCACATAGTAACAGAAAATCACACAATTATGGAATCAATCAATTGATAAATAGATATGCAAATTTGGTACTGATAAATAAAATAGAGTTTTGAGGAATTTTGTTAGGGTAAACTGAATGGAGACCTATTATGAAAGCTCTTTCAGATCATAAATATTCAGGACGAATCTGTTGGTTGGTGAACAATCAGTTTTGTACTTGAAAGAAATTTTGTGTAAGAAATTTAAGAGGCTCTGGCTTCTATGACTACATCTCTCTATGAGCAGCATCGAGAAGCACTAGTTACTGGCTAGTGCCAAGGATCTCAGGTATGAGGGGAGGCAGCTTGTCTGACACCCACCAAAGCCAATGGCCGGGCCAGCACTGAGACAGTGCTTCCCCTGCTGTGTGGAGTCCATAGTCAGTCCTTTGACTAATCTCACAAAACTCCAACGGATGACTCAGCAGCACTTGCTCAAAAATGACAAACAGCACTTGGAAAGCACCTTACCCAGACTGCAATGGAGGGAATGGAAAGGCAGGTTTGAGGGGAAGACAAAAGTCAGCCCATGAGGATTTATGTAGCAACAAGCCTCAAGGTAAGAAATGAAGGCAGGGCTGGCCAGACAGCTAGATGTTCTATATTCTCAAATATGACACTATCTGGAAACATCTGGATGACAAGTAGAAAATCTTGTGTTTGCCTAGACAAGTGGCACGCTATATAGGGAACAAGCTTCATCGAGAAGGGAGCAGGTTCGCTGTTACAACATTTCCTAAAGGGTTCCACTGGAACTGCAAGAGGCTGGGTTGGCCTGGGGTAATGGTTTAACAGGTATGTGTACACACACAAACATGTGCACATGAAGTCACACACTATTTATTTGTAACCAGAGATACAGTGTGACAGCACTTTCAGAGGAAGAAACTGTCCTGAGAAGAAGAAAAAAAAAAAAGCCTGACAGTGTTCAGTGCACGGAACCTCTCTGTACCTGGCCACAGTTGGTGACAAACATTAGTCATTAGCGTCCGTGGCGACCAGGGGGTATTGTAGGATGTGGTGCCCAGGAAGCAAATGAAGAGACTAAGACCAGTAACAAATATCTTGATGGCCAAGATGGTTTGTATGGATGGGGGTTAAGAGACAGGGCAAAGTTTCTACACTTAGGAGTAGTGGACAAAGAGGGCTAGATAGGAAACAGGGCTTTGAGACACTCCAGTGCTTCTTGGTGCTAATTCCTGAGTTGTAGACTCCTGGGACTCAAGAGGGTCTGAAACCAACTTAAATGACGTTGCCATTCCTATTCATCCATCCATTCATTCTCCATCTACCTGGCCAATATTTATTGAATGTCTCTAATGCCAAGGTCAAGAATTACACTAATTAGTGAGAGTTTAATGTAAGGTCAAAGTCTAGAGCATGTAGAGAAAACGAAGAAGTCATCGCAATAGGAGAGAGAGGTGTGCAGCTCACCCAGACCTGATGGTGCATTAAATGCTCTCTATACTTCTAGTGGAAGTGATATCTACATGAAGATCTAAAGACAAATGGTTGGAAAAGGAGAGCTACAGAGTTTACTGGAAGGGCTGTGCAACTGCCCCAAGGAAAAGAGGCAGTGCTTCAGAAAAACTGGGTGATATGGCAGAGAAACAAGACAGAAGTCAGTGCAGCTGAAGCTGAGGCAGCCGTCTTCTGGATGTGAGGGTAGGCCATCGGCAGACTGGATGGTGGTGCTGAGGCCCAGGACCTGTTCCTGGGTGAGAGGTAAAGATATAGGAATCACTAGCATAAGACATTTACTCAACAGGCAGATCTGCAAGGATACCCAAACTGGTGACGACGATTTGGCAGACAGCCAGGGGAGGAAGCAATGAGGTGGCCAAGGGAACACTTGGTTTCAAGAACAAGATTATCACCAACCGTGTAAAAGGGGCTAGAAAACAAGATCTTACTGAAAAACAGTGCCTTCTCAGCACTGGGGAAGGTGGGTGACCTTGGTGAGCTCAGAGCTTCCTGTGGTTCAAGTGTGGAGGAGTGAGTAGGAGGTGAGGAGATTATATTGCAAACTTCTTGAAGCACTTTGGCCATGATAGCAAGCTAGAGACTGGCCTAGAACTGGAGAAGTCTTGTTAAAGTGGAAGTGAAGACAGCATATTTGAATACCGTCCAGTGTGTGACTTGCAGGGTTGAAATATTCCAGTAGGGGTGGGTCTTTGGGGTTCAGTCAGATGTGATACAGACACTGACCTCTGGACCAGACCATGAGAGTTTAATCCTGCCTCTTCCATGTCCTGGCTATGTGACCTTTGGGAAGTCAATGAATCTCTCCAAGCCACAACATCCTTATCTGTGACAATAAGACCTATCTCACTGAACTATTTTAAAAATCAGATGGAATTATTTGCACAAAGGAAAAGTTCTGTGTCTGGAAAATACTAAAGCTTAACTTTTTTTTTTTTATCATTTTGCTTCTGGAGGATGACTGCTGGTGGTCTATAGAGTGGAAATAGGGTGCAGATGCCTCAAATGGGGTGAAGACTCATTCTCGTTGATCTGTTAGGGCCGCTTTCCCTGCACCATATGCCTCATGGAGCTCCTGTTGACCTCTAGTCTATATTCACTATGTGGGAAGCCTACAGGACAGACCAGCAACAGGGCACATTTACAGGAAACTCAGCTTCTTTGGGCTTCTCTGGGCTGGTGACTCATGGGAAACCACAGCTGTGACTGCGGGAAAACCCCGCCTCCTTTTCTCTGCAGGCGGGGTTGTGGTGCAGGAACTGTGGATTGAGGTCCTGGAACGTTGTATTCAACTGCTGATGTTTTTGAACATCACCACAATGTCTGATGTGATGTGAGGGAGTGCCAGGGGGAGAGCAGATTCCATAGTTTTCCTTCTAGTGGGCATGACTGTCCTCCAGTAGATTTTTTTCCCCCCACAGGAATCTATTGAATAACATTTTGCCCAAGGTGGGCTCCGTAGGTGAGCCTTTATGGAGAGAACTGAGATCTAAGTTGGGAAACTAACTGAAAACCTAATTTAAAACTAGCAACTAGGGCTGGAGAGATGGCTCAGTGGTTAAGAGCACTGACTGCTCTTGCAGAGGTCCAAGGTTTGATTCCCAACACCCACATGGCAGCTAACACATAAAATAAAAATAATATAAAATATTAAAAAAAAAAACAAAAACTAGCAAGTAGCTGAGCCTCATTCAGTGACAGGAACTTCTGTCAACCCCAGGTAACTTACTGTTCAAACCTTGCTAAGAAATGACAAATGCCTAGCTGTAACCAGTCCATAGTGACTGTATTTGACTTGTTTTCCATTCCTTTTCCCTGTCTTAGGTCCACAAATGCCGCCACACTACTCTGCAGCCCAGGACCTCTCTGAACCTGGCTGCCTCCTAGAGGTTGCCTGATGCTGTGATTACAAAACAGTCAGAAAACAAAGGCCCACGAGCTGCAAAAACAGACTGGTCATAGTTTTGTCTTTTAACAAATCAGATGGAGACTTGGAGAAGGAAGTAAAGGCTTTGTAGTATCTAGTGACCAGAGAAGAGAAGGAAGCTCAAGGTCACAGAGTCACTGGGTGGTCAACTAAGCACCCAACACCCAGGCCTCCTGGCTCTGAACCCAGTATTCTTTATAAATCTTTTTCCTATAAGGCATGGGGAGTTCAGTAACCTATCCATTTCCCTTCACTCTCTGGGAATATGACCCATATCCAAAATAGCTTCAACTGTTGCTTAGGGATCAGGTCCTTCCTCGGCACTGGGGACTTAGCCATATAGAAATATTTCTGGTCTTACGTGACTTATTATAGTAAGGGCTGACAGATAATAATCACAATGAACAAACACCTAATAGCTAGACCCTCTGCAATGTTTCCCCAGGGAACATTTTCTCAATAAAACACCTCTAGATTTTTATAATGTCATAGAGTATGCATCTCCCAATATAATGCTGTTTAGCCAATAACTATACAGGAAAAACACATTTTTGACTGAAAAATTCAATACAATATCTAAACAGAACGACTTGCAGAAATAATCTTGAGTTATACTCTAAGTACAATTGTAGGAAGTCAGAGTCAGGCAGGTTTTTGAAAACCAAGTTAGGCATGCACATGGGCTGTGTGCCCCTGCTTGCCGGTTGGCTAAGAAAAGACAAGACTTTGTGGGAGATCATGAAGCAATGCTGGAGACACTTTACATCCTAACATTGTAGTCTATTATTCATATACAGACATACAGGCGATTTAGTGAACCCTTACATTTTAAGAAATTGATTGGCAGTCTTAGATTGACGTGAACTGCATTATAGCTTTTCCCAAGCGGGCTCAAAGGGACTGACTCTTGGTTATGAACATTTTTGTACACAAGACTGACTTTCAACAATGCGTCCCTGATGGTAAGGACGTCATCAGAAGGTAGAGGAGTTATAAACCAGCAAGCTCTCCCTGTGTGCCACTCTAACAATGCCTGGAGACTCTGGTTGCAGCCTCCTGGTTTCCACGGGTGACAAATTCTTTTTGTGGGGGAGCTAGTGCAGAAAATGGTTCTTGAGTCAAAGGCATTTAGGGGAGCAATGTGGCTCTGTGTTGATGATCACTGCTACTAACAAAATAGCTCCAACAGGAAATATAAAATGATCCTTCTATTAAGTTCAGTCAAGTCTTTTGCCAGGAGAGGTGGCCTAATTCTATGAGGGTTTTTTTTTTTTTTTTTTCTGAATGGTAGCTATGGAATTGTAGGAAGTATCCCACAGAGGATTTCCTTTGGTCATTGTTTTTTCTTTCAGTGAAAAAAATGTGTTTGGGGAGGGTCAAGAATTTCCCTCTGTTTGAGTTCTGTAATTTAGAGTTTAAAAAGCCAGTGGCAGGATCTGGGTCACAGCCTTGATTTCCTTCTGTTGTGGGACCTGGTGCTTCTCATGTCTGTCCCTTTAAATTCTGGGACCAGAGCTCTGTATTCCATCCCATTTTTATGCTGGGTCCTATGACTGAAAAGTATTTTCCACGAATCTGTACAAGGGAAGATTCATGCAATGGGATAACTACATCTTAAAATTTATCTTTATAAGGAGCTCAGAATCATTTAGTTCCACCCTCTTTTCAAAGCACAGTCCCATTCCGCTCCTAGTAACAGCTCAGTTAGGTCCTGTGCACCCTGGGTCTGTCTGATTTTATGAGGTGTGTTCCTCAGGGTTTTCCTCAGGGTTCTTCGGGAGAAAGATGCACCAATCTATGGAAAGAGTTACAGCTTGAGGAAGTGGCTCATAGGATTATGGAGACCCGGATGTCCAAATCTCACAGGGCAGGCAGAACAGATCCTATAGGACAGGGTAGAGGGCCCTGTGATGCTGTAGACTTCCCCCAGCTCAGCAATCTGCTCCTTCAAGATTTCAACCGGCTGCCTGAAACCCACCAACATTAGGAAGTGCCACCTCTTTTAAAACTCAGAGTAAATTAGTTTCAATGAAAGTACCATCCCAATCTACCATCACAGAAACATCCGGAGTCATGGTTGATCAAGTAACTGAGTAACAATGGCCCAGCAAATTTAACATAAAATTTGCTAGTCATGTTGGGTGCGGCATCTAGAAAGTTATTTGTGCTTGTTAATGTTCAGAGATGCCCCCCGCCACCCTGAATCCTGGCTGGCTATGGAAGGAAAAGAGGAGGAAATTTTGGGTGAAGAGAGTGTCTTCTTCCTTTCTGTGCAGGGAAACCAGTGAGGACAGGACATGGCACCGGGCTTCCATGACTCATTAGGAGAGACCTTGGCTGCAGACCTTTTAAAAATTGGTGCTAACCAGCCTTCCTGCAATTAACTAATATGTGTATTTGAAAGTCTACACACATATACATACACAGAGGAGGCAGCGAGACAAGATGTCAGGGCAGTTAATGGACTGTAGGATCATGCTACCTAGTTGGAATCCAAGCTTGCTGTGTAACTGGGCAAGCTACTTCTCTGTGCTCAATTCCTTTGTCTGGAAAACAGGGAACTAACCAAATTGTGCTTCATAGGCTGCAAGGAGTAAATGTGGTAGGCATTGTAAGATGCTTATAAGAGTGCCTGATGCCCAAGTCCTGACAATATAAAATAGTATAATGAGAAACTAGAGAGACGGCTCAGTGGTTAAGAGCACTGGCTGCTCTTGCATAAGACCTGGGTTCAATTCCCAGCACCCACATGGCTCCTAACAACCATCCATAACTTTAGTTCTGGAGGAATCCGATGCTCTCTTCTGACCTCTGTGGGCATTGAATGGTACAGGTGCACTTACATATGTGCAGGAATACACTAATATACACATAAAATAATAGTTTTTAAAATAGTATAATGATTATTAACTTTATCATATGTGCGGTACATTTCAACTGTGTATGCTGACATATCACATAGTTATTAACACAAAAAACCACCTGTATTTATGGGAAATAAATTAAAAGTGGAACTCTTATACCAAAACCCTATTAATGTACCATGCAGAGTCCATGCCTGTTATTGCTTGTAAGAGCATTTTTTTCTTTGTTACTTCATTAGTGAAACTTCCCTGGATAGAATCCAGGCTATATCTGCATTAAATTAAATTAAAACATTGTAATGTGTTACAGAAGATGCTAGCCTGACATTGCAGTCAATTCAACATAACAGATTTCGAGGATCACCTGTAGCTAGATGCCTTTTGCTGGGGAGGGGAGCATAGGTGGTCTCTCCTTGTGCTTCCTGACACTGGAGGCAAGCAAGGTGCACATGTCACTGGCCACCTGAGGCTCAGGTGTGCCTCAGCCCGCTAGAATGACAGCCGCCATAGATAGCACAGAAATGACAGCTGGTGTGGGCTCCAGCCTGATCGGCTTTTTTTCCCTGATAAACGGCTTCGCAGATGTTGCCAGCTTCATGCTCAATTAATCTCAGTTGAATTGATCATCCAGTTATGAAGAAAACCATTAGCAATAAAGCAAAACTTCCCAAAGAGCTTTTACAGGGAGGAGTGGAAGTGAATTGGTTTTTTAAAGAAATTATGATGATGAACTGTGTTTGAAAAGAACCCAGCACCAGCCTTCTATCTATTGGGTTGACTCAGCCCTAAAGGGATGGGATAATAAAGCCATTTCTTTTTTACCTATTTATCTCAAGAATCATTCAAAGAAAAAAATTAATATTGTATTTATTATTTTTATGCATATGAGTGTATTGCCTGCTGACATTGGAGGCAAGGTGCATCTCTGTTATGCAATACCTGCAGAGGTCAGAAGAGGAACTCAGATCCCCTGAATTGGAGTTACAAATAGTTGTTAGTCGCCATGTGGGTTATGGGAATCAAACCTGGATCCTCTGCAAGAGCAGCCAGTGTTCTTAACCACTGAGCCATCTCTCCAGCCCTAAGAAAAAAATTTCAAATAAGCAAATACTTGTAAATTAGCTTATGCCAGATTCACTTTAAGCTGAGAAACTTTATGCACATGGTATCAACTCATTTTACTCTTTGACAGCATGGTAAGGAAGGCAACATTAATGCCCTGTCATTTAAACTTTATTTATGTATGTATGTATGTATTATCATGGTGTGCATGTGCTTATGTGCGTGTGTGGGGGTGTGTGTGCTTGCCACAGCCCACATGGAGGTCAGAGTCAGGATGACTTTGTGGAGTAAGTTCTGTCCTTCCACGTTTATGTGAGTTCCTGGGATCAAACTCAGGTTACCAGGCTTGAGTGACAAGTGCTTTACCCACTGAACCATCTTGCCAGCCTCTGTCCTTTTACAGATAAGGAAATGGAAAAGAAATGAACTAATTGGGCGAGGATCACAAATGACTGAGCTAAGTCCCAAAGCTGTGGACCTGGCCTTGACTCTGTGGTCTGTGCTCCGTTCTCAGGAATTCAGGTTCCAGCTGGCCTTATCTACTCCTGGCTTCATCTTTGGTTCAGGTATATTTTGCTTTACTCCTGAAAGCCAGTGTTCATATTGAAAACACCACATGCATATTCTTTAAAAAGATCTCTTTAGTAGAGCTCATTTATTTTAGAGAACAAAAGGCATCCATAGACAATACCAAAAAACAGAAGAAAATAATTAGTTTTACCTCTCCGTCTACAACAATGCTTTCTAACACTTTGATATGTACCCTTCTAAACTTTATTTTTCTGTGGCATCACTTCCTTTCAAGTGACTATGAACCTATATGAGGCACACTATTTTGTAATTTTATTTTTTCACCCAACAGTGGAGTGTAAATGTCTTTCTGTTTAAATGGATTCATTGCTACATTATTTTTTAGTTCTGGAAAAGTATTCTACCATATGGGTATGTTACAATTTACTCGATTAATCCTTTCTTTTTGGAAAATTGTTTCCAAATTTAAAAATGAAAAATAGGACTACCATGTAAATAACCAATAAATATGTGAAGTAATGCATATAATAATTAGCTTGGTTCACAAATTTCCCAGTGTCTCTTTGTCTTATAAGTATGTTGTACATGAAAAATATATTTAATTTTTATTTGACAAAAATAAAAATAAAGAGAAACAGGCTGCTATAAACTCCTTGTAGCTTAACCTGTGTACACATTAAAATATTTTACACAATTAAATTATTGGTAGTATTAATAGTTATTTCAAATGTTTACTAATTCAAAGAATTTATTTAAAAACACAACTTTTTTTTTTTTTTTTTCCTTTCATGATACTTGCCTGTTAGCGGAAGAGATCAAATTGTTGGGCTATAATTAGCTCTCTATTTTCCAATAAAATGAATCTTAATTTCATTAAAATTCTATGAATTCAACATTAAAATTGTTGTGAATAACTCCTTGATATTTCAGGAGATACTGATGACATATAAGCAAAAAGGATCTGACCTTCATGTTCTCAGCAGACACTGTAACTTCTCCTACCCAAGATGCCTGGGGTCAGCATCTTCAACACTTAAGGGTGTCAGTTTCTTTGTCCATATGTACTTAAGGTTTAGGACTGATACTATACTTCAAGACAAGCCCTCTGCCCTCCCCTAGGGCATAAGCATTCATTGGCCTTTTCCTGCAATCTTTCCTCAGCTTCCTACATGGCTTTTCCATTTTCTAGAACTTCCCCCTCTAAATCTGTTTCAACATTGTTTGAGATTTGGCTACTATTCTCATCTGAGATTGTTCAGATACCTGAAAACCTTTTTCCTTTAAGGATTAGCAGAAAGAAATTAAAGTATAACCAGAGGCTGACTGAGTTTCAAGGTATTAACATACTTGAACACCTCTTTATCCTACTGTGTCACAACACAGACTCAGCCCAGGCTCAGCTACAGCCCTGTCCCTGTTGTTAGTGGCTAGGAAGAGCTGTCAGCCAGAGCAACAGATGTTTCCTGCTTTTTGAATCTTTAGTTCAAGATAGCCTGGGCTATATAGTGAGTTCGAGGTTATCCTGAACTACATAGTAAGACTATCTCATAAACAGTGCCCTCCCCTGACTCCTCACCCAGGATTGGGTAGCCCAAACCAAGATGTATGTTTTCAGTGCTTTGGTAAGATTTGTGTTCTTTCTCTAAAAGTGTTTTTATTTGGGGAAGCAAAGGTATGTTGATTCTATAGCTAGCTCAAGGTATAGCACAACATCTGTTTTCTCTTAGAAAAGGTGCTGGTGAGGTATTTTAACTTGATTAATGTGATGTGTGTGAAATTAAACCAAGCCTGAAAATAGAGTAATTGAGGATAGCCCTTAAAGATAATGTGTTCTTCAGAGAATGGGCAGTATTCATAATTTTGCATATACTAACTACATAGTTTTGTCTAAAAAAAGTCATCCTTCTTTTTCCTTTGCCTTAGTAGGCCACAGAGATTGGTGTATACTGGAGATATGGACAACATCAAGATGCTCCAGTGGTTTGGTCAGAGGGTGGAACCTACTATGTGGACACAATTGAATTGAATTGAAAGTATAGTGGATCTGAACTATATTCCTGAGGTGGGAAACAGTGTGTTTTTATTATATGAAGATCCAGGAACCACCAATCTGTTCTGTCTTTATCTAAGTCTTTTAATTTGCTTGGTGCTCAGGTGTATAGAACATTGTTGTTTACATATCAATAGAATCAATTTACCCCAGGGAAATGAATTTGAGAAGGTAAACAGTCCAGAGTCATATTTTTCTAAATGGTCAGTTAGACTCTAGTCTCAGGACCCAAGTCTGACCATTCATATGTGGCATTGTTTTGGTAAAAGAAATTTCCACATCATTTTTTCATTACTTTTACATGTAGATTTATTTCATTTTATAAAGTTGCTAATTAAAACAACAAGATTAAGTTTTCAGTGTGAATCTTCAAAACTCCCTCTTGCCCACTGCAGATATCTGGGGAGAACTGGCCTATGACTTGGAATTTGGGGGCAGTGGACGGTGGTAGTGGAGAGGAGGGAGAAAGTGGTCTTTTCTGATGTCAGGACTCCAAGTATAAATGGTAGGCGTGACCTTGGCATCATCTCTTAATATCTGCTTGTGAGGCTGAGACCCCAGTGAGCAAGTAGCTTTCTGCTCACAAGAGCCTGGATTTAGTCTCACGGAAGGGAGAATTTCGAAGAGTCCCAAGGGAATGACAAACTACGTGAAACTTTTTTCTCCAGTGCTATTGTGGCTGTACTTACCATCGCTAGCCAGGTAGGTCCTTGCTTTAGGATGAAGCAGTACTGTTTTTACAGTGTCATCTCACCTGCAGATATTATAATTATTAACCTTAAATTATAATTGTTGCAATTTTAAATGCCCCCTCCTCCTTTTTCTAACTGACAAATATCTTGTTTTCCTTTTCTTGATTGGTTTAGAATGTCAAAAGACACTTTTTTTTTTTTTTTGGACAGGGTCCCCAGTAGCCCCAGCTTGTCTGGAGCTGACTATGTAGATCAGGCTGGCCTGGATCTCACAGAGATCTACCTGCCTCTGCCTCTTGAGTGCTGGGATTAAAGGCATGCGCCACCAACAAAGTGACATTGGGGGATAGGCTGGCCTTAACTGGGTCTGTAGGTGTTCTAAAACACTGCTTGGCAACAGTGTTGACAATATTGGATGAGGCAAAGTTTAAATGAATTGAAACTTGTCAAGGGTCCAGGAAGCCTTAAGTGTCTAGGTCAAAGTGTTCCTTTAAATGAAGATTAATTCTCTAACTCTGCCATCTATCATACCTGCCATGACAGTTAATTTCAGCTGTCAACTTGACTGGATTAAGAAAAGATTAGGGCATTAGTGAGGCACTCCTTTGGGTGTGTCTGGGAGAGCTTTTCCAGAGAGGTTTAACTGTGGAGGGAAGACCACACTGAATGTGGATGGCACCATGCCATGTGCTGGGGTCCAGGACTGAAGGAAAAGGGAAAAAGGGAAAAGTGAACTGAGTTCTTTGTTTCCCGATGCAGAGTTGTGAGCAAGCTGCCTCCTATCCCCATGGACAAAACCTTGTCTCTCTGCTATGCCTTTCCCACCGTGATAGTCTCTGTTCCCTGAACTGTGAGCCAAGACAAGGCTTTCTTCCCTTAAGTTGTTTCTTGTCATACAGACAAGAAAAGTAAAAGTAACTAATATACATTCTTACTGTCTTGCCTTTGCATTAGGTGAGGACATGGATTTGGTACTAATGATAGTGAATAAAAATGGTTCCCTTCTCTACCTTTTATTAATTGAATTGGACTTTGTAGATAAGAAATAAGCTCTAGGGATGTAGCTCAGTTTGTAGAGTGCTTGCCTGAAGCATGCATGAAGCCTGGGTTTGATCCCTAACACCACACAAACTGGACATATATAATTATTCAGCACATACTTGTAATTGTAGCACTCAGGAGGCAGAGGCAGACAGATCAGAAGGTGAATGCCAGTCTGGCTAGAGGCTCTGTCTCAGAAGAATATTGAAGAAATAAATAAATAAAAATTAAAAGAAAGCTTGATGTACTGGGCTAAAAATGTGCTCTACGTTTGATACATATAAAATCAAGCTATAAATCTGCCTGTGGCACCAACTAATATTATTACAGTTTTTTTTCTACATTTCAGTACTGTATTACCGAAGGAAGCCCATTTGCTTGCTGCCCAGAATGCCAATCACTGAAGCCACAAGTTTTGCCAAAGAGATTTCATTTATGAGGCAGCCAAACGTGAGGAAGTCGGTGTCCTAAATCTCAAATTTGCCTGCTTGAGGATAGGAGTTGATGGTTTTTATGGGATAAAGAAAGAGTGGCCTGGGATGTGGGGAAAGGTGAGTGGAAGTAAGAAGCATGGAGAAGGGTGGTCTGCTCATGCATAATCAAACTTCATGGCTCCTCATAGACTTATGTTCAGAAAACAACAGCATTAGTGTGATCTGATGTCAGATGGTCACCCATCAGAGGTTTGCACTGGCCCAGCGGAAAGTCAGTGATTTCAGCTGTTTTGAGCAACCTCCAAGTTCCTTAAAGAAAACTTAGGTAACCATTATCATCCTAATATGTCAGAGGTCTTATCTGCCATTGGGGGTACACTGCTTAGTGAACGACTTCAGAAAGTTATGATAGATGAAAGCATCTAAAAACAAGTGAGGCTGAAAAGGTTTGTTCATGTTTTCCTTCGTTTTCATAAGGAACTCTGAAGTGTTGTCTTTTACTATAACAAAACAGCCTGATAATGAGTGTTCTAATTAAACTACTCTTGAAAGCTCGGGCGACTGCTCTAAGAACACTGGAGTAGCCAAACAGTGAGCAGCAGGAGAAGCGGCTTAGCACCACCAGCGGTGAATTTGAGTTCTCCAAGACCTCTTTACTCAGCTGAAGCCAAGATTCTTGATTTATGCTCCCCAGAGCATTCAAGACCAGTCAGTCTGAAGCAGACTTGGAGTTGATTAAGAAAAGGGTTTAATATAGATTTAAGGACAGGCATTAAGAAAGGGGTGGTGGTGGTGGTGGTGATGGTGGGGAGATGTAGGCGGATGGTTGCAGTATCTGCCCTAGAGTGCGTGTGGGAGTTTCAAGAAGAATCTCATGTAAATGTCTTAACAATAGCTATGGATGTGATTTTGGTGACTTTTGGAGTTATGTTATTCAAAGGATTTAAAAGATTGAATAAAAATGTTTTGATCTGTTTATTTTTACCTAAGGAGCTTTTCTTCAGTAAGTGATATTATATAAGGTGGTTTTACAAGGTACATAATACAGGTTTGGAGGCTGGTAGGAAAACACAGACTGAAAAAAGGTAAAAGGAATTCTTACTACACATAGGTCACAAGAAACTCAAGCCACATGTTTGGACTGTGAATTACTTTTCTTGTCACTGGGACAAACTAGCTAACATAGGCACCTAAGGGAGGAAGCATTTATTCTGGCTCCAGTCAGAGGGATTTATGGGATTCCAGTCTACCATGGAGGCAGAAATGACCCAGTCAGTGTTGGCAGGAGTGTGAAGTGGCTGGGTACGTTGTGGTGGTTGATCAGGAAGCAGAGAGCTGGGCTGGAACTGGAGGAAGACATAAATTTCAGAGTCCTACCCTTAGTGGTCTGTGTCCACCAGCCAGGCCCCATGTGCCAAGAGTTCCATAACCTTCCAAATCAGTTCCACTAGCTGAAGATCAAGTGTTCAGATCCAGGAGCATGTGGGGCACATTGCACACTCAAACCCTAACAGACTTCATAATCTTGTTTGTGGGACTTTTTCCTTGAGTCTCAGCCAGCAAGGATGAAGGGCTCCACTCCTTTTTATGTTCCCTTAATTTTCCCTGTCTTTCTCCTGTGCCTTGGGCATTACTGAGTGTTAGACCCCAAATGGGGATCATCACTGGGTCCAGGAGTTGATCATATGGAAAAAGGCTCTGAAGAAATGCCTTTAAATTAAAAATACCAAAGTCCAAGATGCAAGTCCAAGATGTGTCCTTGTTTATATCTACTTCTTTTGAATGAAGAGTCATGTGATACAGTGAGGTTTCTGGTCAATGGTGGGCTACACATATGATGATGGTCTTATAAGATCATAATGGGGCTGAAAAATGTCTAAGGTCTTCTTTTATTGTGTATTTCTTTTTCCATTTTTTTCATGTGTATATGTGGTGTATATGTACACATGCTTCTGCATGTATGTGAGCACACGTGTGCAGGTGTGTGCACATGTGGAGGCCCTAGGTTGATGTCAGAAATTAGCCTCAATTGCTCTTCTGTCTTATTCGTTGAGGCAGAGCTTCTCAGTCATACCAGAGCTTTCCCATTGGCTAGTCTTTCTAGCTAGTTTGCTCTGGGGAAACCCTCTGTGCCTTCTAAGGTTAGAATTATAGGTGGTTGACATATGGGTTTCTAGGGATCGAAACTCTTTTCTTCATGATTGTGCAGTAAGCACTTTAACTACCGAGCCATTTCCCCATTCTGTTTACTGTACCTTTTCTGCAGTTAGATATGCTTAGGTCCATAAACACTTAGAATTATGTTCAGTTGCCAACAGTCTTCAGTATGGTAATGTAGGTGTAGGCTTGTCGCCTAGGTGTAACATATATCATATGGTATAGATACCATATAGCCCAGATGTGCATAGGGTATACCATCGAAGTGTGTGTAAACACACTATGGTGTTCATATGATAAAAGCACTTAGCAATGCAGTTCTCAGTGTGGGTCTCTGTGGCCAATGACATATGCTTTGTGTCATTATACATTTACCAAATACCTGACAAGGGTCATATACCTGTTGTGTAGGACACTAGGATTTACCCTAGATTTTCTCTGTTTAATAACAGAGTAAGTAGAAGAACACTGTCTATTAATTTTCCATCTCTATTAAATTGTTACCACAGTGAATTTCTGGTAGATAGTAAATTGGGCTTTTCTGGTCAACCTTCTTTTTCTTTCTCTGTTCTCTGGTGACAGTGAGTGTGCCTAGTGGTGAGCTAGGACCCAGGATCCATGAAATTCTCTAATAGGATATGAGGTGGAGCCCAGGACACTGACCACAGTTAGAGCCCAAGACGATTCAGTGCCATGGACATTCAGTGAGTAAATCCTGACACTTCTGCAATCACTCTAATTATACCTTGATTCCTTATTTTAAAATTTAAAGAAGGTTGCAGAAAAGGAGATTACAATAAGGTTGAGGGAAATAGGAGTGAAAAATTCTGAACCAAAGAAAATGAGTCTGTGCATATGCTAATTGTAAGTAATTTGCCTTGATTGAGACTTAAATTAGTCTCCAGGCTTCACAGAAGGCCAGACAAAGGAAACAGGACAAATCACACTGTTTCACAGCTTCTGGGAGGAGACAAATCTGACCAAACCTCAGGAAGAATTTTTATGAGGCTGCACTAAGTTTTGAGTTCAAGGTCCACCTGAATTTCTCCCTGAAAGAATGCTGTAAGGCAAATCACCAGCCCTTTGAAGCACAGTTCAGTACCATCCTTGCTCTTAAATGGGGTCAACTGTAACCTTTCTGCAAAGTTGCTTTGAGGATTAAATGGGAAGCTAGGCAGAGGGTACAGTGCAGGGGTATTAGTGGAGAGCAACTTAATTCTTATGGCAGGGCGTGGTTGAAAACAGAGTATGATGCATTTTTACTAGCCCATACTGTATTCCTCTTTGGGCCCCACCCATGCCTTAGCTACACTCTGTCAATGACTCTGCAGTTCCTACCCAGGTGCTCTCTTTTCCCATACCATAGCCTCAAAGCAGGCCCCTCCACAGTGACTACCATGGCCACCAAGTCTAGGAATGTCTGGGTGAACTTGTGGTCTGTGTGACTCTTATGTGCAGATCTGCCCTTTTTCATCATTTGAGTGTTAGAAACTTTGAGAACAAACTTTCACTCTGTTACTACAGAAGCAAAAAAGCACTGCCCAGAACTGTCAGTGTAGCCAGGACTAGAAGCCGGGGCTGGTTTGCTCCTTCCACAGAATACCTGCACTGAGTGCCTAGGAGGCTGTAGGGAAAAGATGCTGCCCCGTTCGCTGGTAGGTCAAATCTTAGACTAGTTCTGAACTCATTCTTCCTATTTTCAGGGATGATTTTACACATACGCAGGAAGGCCATCTTACTTTCTTCTTCTCTAGTAATCTTTAAGATTATTTTTTCCCTTCAATTTTGGTACCCCTCTTCCTGCCCCATTCTATGGTCCATTCCCCTTTGTAAACCTACATATATCCACTACAACAAACTAGTCTTTTGTGTGTATGTGTGTGTTTTCTTTATGATCATATAAATTCGTATATGCATATGTGTGTATCTTTGTGATCATATATATATATATATAGAGAGAGAGAGAGAGAGAGAGAGAAAGAGAGAGAGAGGGAGAGAGAGAGACATATTTATGGTACAAAGTAGAGACTAGTGTTCTCACCTCTATAGAACTGGGAAGTTGCTTTTAATGTTATAAGCAGAGTGGAGACATGTATAGTTAAGTGTGTTCAAAAACAAGTCAAGGTCATGTGAAGACATGGCCATCAATTTTTCTTGCTCTAGGATTCTTTCACCAAAGGCTGTGTTGATCCTTTTGTGGCTGGTGGTCCTATGCTAGAAGACCATGGTGACTCACTTAATACAAATACAAAGATGTTCTAGGTCATACAGTCACATTCACTCTAGACTGTGAGGTAGGCTGAGGCTGACTGGATGGGACAGGCAGGTAACAGAGGACCACTGGCCTAGTAGGTCACATTCACATTGAAACTTTCAGATTTGGAGACCAGCTAATATATTCAACACACTGAAGATGTTTGAGAATTAAAGGAGACTGTTATTAATTTTATCAGAAAACAAGCATGAATAGACACTGTCCTAGGCAAAGCAAGTCATCTGGTCACAGGCCTCATGGAGAGCCGCAGAGGGGGAACTGACAGTGTTTGTAGATTTGTGTAACTTGTCTTCACTGAAAGCCTGCATAATCTCACCCCATAGATACAAATGTCCAGGCTTGTTCAATCTCTGGCAACCTCTGTTGTGTTTGATTCCTTTTCAAGGATCTTATGAATCTTTTTTTCCAAGAAAGTAGTGTTCAAAGCTATGGAATATAAATCTATTTATCCTTATTGGACACCTGGCATGTGTCCACTCACATATTTATTGAGCAGAAAGGTACTCATGGCTCATATCTCAGACAGTTGCCAGGAGCCTTAACTGAGATCACGCATGCAGAATGCTTAGGTAGTCCTGGCTGGAGCAGGCGCCCACATGGTTTTTTGTTATCATTTAAAATATCATTGTAATCATTACCCAACAATAAATATGAATAAGACAGGGTTCTTGTTTCCAAAATCCTGGCAATGAGGATGGGGAATGCAGAAATAAATATTTAAGGCAGAATGAGCGTAGTGGTGATAAAAATATTTGTGAAAGCAAGAAGTATTTATAATAGGATTCACAAAAATATATACTGCAAGCTTGAGCACACCAAGGCTACAGTTATGAGTGGTTGTACCTGAATGTAGAAAGGACAGGAGACTCTGGAGGCAGGGGACTGTGGGCCAGGGGGCTATAGAATAAGGGACTGTGGGGCAGGGGGCTATAGAATGAAGGATTGTGGGGTGGGGGCTATAGAATGAAGGACTGTGGGGAAGGGGGCTATAGAATAAGGGACTGTGGGGCAGGGGGCTATAGAATGAAGGACTGTGGGGCAGGGAATTATAGAGCAGGGAAATGTTGGGGCAGGGGATCAAGGTAGAATCCTTGATTACTTTAAGCAATGGCAAGAAGCATAGGAGTCTTGTTTTCTAGGAGGAAACCCCTTCTGTTTGGATTTCTGGTTTTATGTTATAATAAGTGAAATCTTTTGTTTTGAAAGAAATACATCGATATTTGCATTTTATAGTAAAAGTAATAGTAATTATGATTATCTAAATTAACAAGAGTAGTAAGGGCCTGGGTTCTAAAGCTCAGAGTCTGTAGTAGAATTCTGGCTTTACTCTTACTGAGCATGTGACTTTAGGGACATTATTTAGCCTCTTTGTGCCTCATTTTCCTCATCTGCAAAGTCACTATTAGCCAGATTTACTTTGAGGATGTCACTTAGTAAAGTTGGCATATAATTAGCAGCCCATAAATGTCACCAAAACTGACTTAACTCAGCAGGGTCTGAGCAAAGCTGACTACCCATTACTCCAAGCAGAAGGCTAAGATGCTTGAAAGAGAAAACATCTTTTGCAATCATTCCTTAGACCAATGGATAATCACCAAATCATAATTCATCCCAGAAAAATCAATAAAAATGTGATCCATCTTTTGTCCAGTAAGCAAGCATCAGCCAGGTCCCCATTTCCATCACTGCTGAATCCCATCAGCACCAACTGGCAGCAACCAGTTCACGTTAAAGTCTCAATGAAGGAATCTTGCCTGTCTTGTTCATAACATATGGCCTGGTCTCATCTCTACTGCCAAGACTTCTCTCTCTTTTAGTCACTTGTGGGGAAGGATCTGTAGACTCCAGTGAAGAGTCAGTGTTTTTAGCAAAAGCAGGCTTCAAATTTCTGCAACTGTTATCATAACCTCTACCAGAGTGTTATCCTCAACAGTCCCTGCAAAGCTAGTGGGAAGATAACATAGAGCTCAACTGTGTGGCTTTCTAAATCAGACACTTTTTGAAAAGTCAACTAAGAGCAAGTGCTGTGATTCTGTGCTGACAGATTGACATCCGACTGAGGGCATTTTATGGGACCAGGCTTTTCCTTGGTAATGATCTTCCTGTGTCCTTGTTTATCATTTGTGTAACTATGTTGAGCCCCACTAGTTTTAGCTTAGTCTAATCACTGAGATTTCCCGCTCTGTAAACATTCTGGCCTTGTGGCCTATCTGGAGCTTTCTGACAAAACCGATGAAAGCACTTTTTTTTTTTTTTTTTTTTTAAATGAAGGACAGATTAAAGATCCAGAACTTACTTGCTTTTCATTCCCTGTGGTGGCTCCTGTCTCAAGGTCTTTCCCCACCCTTCTTTGACTATAACTCCTTCCCTTCAAGCATCCACAAAGACTCCCATGTTGACTTTCCCTCTGATGATTCTTGAGCATTTCAGTGTTAAGTGCAGTGACTGTGGCCCCCAAGTTCCTTCCTTATATGATGCAACAGATGGGCTCTTCTAGGTCACCCCCTCTCGCCATCATAGGTTATTGTATCTTCATTTGATGAAATGTCTTTTAAATGAAGTATTTGTGGGAGAGACTTTTATTTAACAGGATGTTTTTAATTAACCAAGCTTGAAATGATTTCTAAATAATTTTTCCTTTCAAACTGGTTTTCTAGGTGAATGGGTTGAAATTCTAGGTTATATGGTATGAGGACAGAGGTGCAGAGCTTGAAGTAACAGAAATACTTTATTGCTGGTGGTTTTTTATAGAGATACCAGTGTACTCATCTGTTGAAAGGCAGCTTGGGTGGGATGAAGCCAGGCTGACTTGATATTCATTCTTCCCCTGTGAGCTTACTGTCAAGAGGACCTCTCAGACAAGTCTCTGAAAATGTAAAATGGGTGGAGTAACAATACCTATTGCACAAAACTATTATGTGGATTAAAAATTTCAATAAATGAAAGCACTTACAATCATGCATGACATGTAAAACAACTCAGTATGTACATCACCATTGTGAAACATCACTTATGTGCCAGGTACTAAGCCAAGTGCTTTCTACACATTAGCTTAGCTCATCACTGAAAAAATCTTATCTACTTACTTTTATGTCTGAGAGAGATAATTTGGGGATAATTAGTATTTTGCCTAAATTCTTTTTTTTATCTTTTTTTTTTTTTGAGGCACTGTCTCCCTGCAGCCCCAGCTGTCCTGGACCTCACTATGTAGACCCAGCTGGCCTTGAACTCACAGAGATCCACCTGCCTCTGCCTCCCAAGTGCTGGGATTAAAGGCGTGCGCCACCACGCCCGGCTTGCCCAAACTCTTAAAAAAATCTGTACTTCTTTGAAATGACCACATGCATTGAAATCTTTAATGCCTCTGTCTTTCATCCTCCTTTCCTGATGTCCCCCTGCCCCCAGGTGATCACAGTCACAAGCAGCCACCCCTCTGGCATCTCCCTCACCTTTTCTTCTCCTTTCTTTGGCTCCTGTGGCTTCTGCTATCCTTCTGCTTCCCCACCTAATCCACTCTATGTAGCACTCTCTAAGGTGGCTCCCTACGGTGTAGCCCTGAACAAGTGTCTATTCCCTGCTTGGAAGGTAAGATCTTTCTCTTTAGTCTCCATTCACCTTTAGGAGGACTCTCCTTCTTGGTCTTTCTTATATACTCTTTCTTTCTGCCTCTTTAGCCCTTTGCTTTCTCACTTAACATTGATTCTACCCCTCTCCCTGCAAGGCTGTTTTAGTAACTCACTAAAATCTGCTAGTGAAATATTGAAGCATTTTATATAAGGGGATGCTTGGACAAGCCCTGTACCCAACCTGAATCCCTCTGGCTTCTCCTTAGAGAACACCATCATGGTTGGCACAGGGGTACCCTTTCATATATCACCCTATCTCTCTCTCTCTCTCTCTCTCTCTCTCTCTCTCTCTCTCTCTCTTACACACACACCTAGAAAGAATGTGTGGTGTGTCTTGTTGTTTTTTGTGTGGGTGTGTCTATGACATAAATAGCATCAAACTGTACTTACCATTCTGCAACTTGCTTTTCTCCCCCAACAATCTGTCCTAGCAATCTGCCCGTCACCATGCATCTCAAATGCTACAAGAATTCCCCAAATTTTACAAGATCCCATTTACTGGAAATATTCTCTTCCTCTTATCACCAGCCCTGGGCCCTGGAGCAGAAGGTATGAGGTCAGTTTCCAGATCTAGCTGTGGACAGCTCTGTGAAGTTGGGGCTTCACTTTCATTGTCTTTAAAATGATGTCAGGCATCACCTGCTTTTCTTACAGAACCATGTGGCCCAGACAAAGTGTGTGAGAGAACTTACCTATTTCCCTACAAAGAGGCTGCTGTACTGTGGAAATGTGGGATGCTTCCATTAAACTCTGCAGTTTCTCAAAAATTTAAATAGCTATGGAATTTAAAGTTAATGAATAAACAATAACGCAGAATACGTGAGGTATTGTTCCTTTTCCCAAATCTGTCATGTAAGTTATTTCTGTTTTCTTTTCATAATGACCAAATGGGCCATACTATGAGGTGGTATAGGCATAATTTATGCTTCCTTTTCAAGTCAAAAAGTAAAAAAAAATGAAAAACATGTATTAGAGCATGTATATAAAGTTTCATCCCCCTCCTAACACTTTATTATGAAAACTTTCAAATAGCCACAAAAGTCGAAAGAATCTATAAGAACACTTGGAGACCTAGCCCAAGAGCTGACATCGATACTTTGCTGCATCTGTTTTGTTGTTGATCTGTCTGTTCCTCCATCCTCTTATCCATAAATGTATCTAATTTTTTTGGGATGCGTTGCCAGGTTACTTGCAAATATTAGCAAAATTTTCCCCTAACTGACCAAACATCATACATACCAACTCACCAGACTTTAGCATCTGCCTACAGTATTTCATCCCATTGTTATAAATAGGGTTCAATTTAATGTCACAAAAACCCTGGCATAGTACAATATTTTTTGCATGCTTTTCCGCTATTGAAGTGACCACACCCTTTTTTCAAACTAACTCTCATGTGAAAGCTGGTGTGTGAAGCACAGAAGAAGAGCTTCCTTGGGTTAAAGGGACACAGGGCTGCAGCCTTTGCTTCCAAGGGTGGTCCCCGAGGCCATGAATTATTCAGACTTGGTGAATTTCTTCACCTCACGAACCTCAGTGTGATCATGCACGAAGCCGAGCTTTATAAACAGCTTCTTCTCAGGCTCTTTCCAAACTATTCGCTTGTCCTTTGTCCAGTGGTACCAAAGCATTGAACCTTTTGCAGACTCCCCCCTTCCCAGCCCTGCAACAGAAAGCTTTCTCTTGTTTTAATGAGTCCAATATAATCCACATTTAAGCCCTGTGATATGAGTGCCTGAAGTAAAAAATGCAATTGAAAGGGCTGTCTGCGAAATGGGAGAAAAGAGAAAATAGAAGAACCTGACCTCAACAGAGGGCCAAGCACAACAACCTGGGTTAGATGCCAGCATGTGTACATGCCCACCTTGTTCCAATTCCACGGCCTTTGCCACATCAGCACTCAAAGCATCTCTCAGAATTTCTGCCTCCTGTCATGAGTAAAGTCTGCTTGGTGCTTCGCTGAGACGTACTGATCTTGTGTGTGGAAGGAGAGAACCTTTACGCTCTGAGACCAGAGGGCTCTGTCCAGTGCCCCATGTCAGAGCAACAGTCTGGGAAGGTCAGGGAGCTGAGGCTTGGGCCATGTTGGGGCAGAATTACATGAACCAAGTGAGTGTGTTGGAGAACAAGATCATGTGTTAGGCTGTAGAGACTGTAATTAGCCAGCCCCATCTGAAAGGAGGAGTGGGTCTAAAAAATGGAGGGAGAAAGCAAGGCTGAGCTTGGTTTAAGTAGAGAGGGCCCAAGCCTGCATCGTGAGCGGCTCAGGTAATCAGAGGTAATCCTATCTATATAAGAAGCACTAAACTGTGTCTAGGTCAACTTTGTGCCAGACCTCAAAAAGTAAATGGTAGGTTGCAGATGGCTACTCAGGAAATGTTTATTAAAAGAAGGAAGCATGGAGGAGAAGTAGGGGTTTAGCCTGAGTTGCAGTATGGTCTGGGCAAGGGTCTAGAACCACTGCTGTGAGATGGTCATGGAGAACCCGAATCTAACTTCTTCACCAGTGACCACTACTTTAAACACATTTAGACCACAACCTACAAGAAAAAAAACACACCCACCCGCACCACATACTAAGAGTCTTTTAAATGCGTTGTGTTCCAGTGATTTCCATTCCTCTCTTTCCAAAACACTAGTCTGTAACTCTCAATCTGAAGAACTCTAAGTTCACCTCTTTGATCTTTTCTGGGATCACAATGGTCTCTTTCCTTTCCAGAATTCATAATCTCTTTCTCTTTCTTTCTCTCCCCTCCCTCCTTCCTCCCTCTCTCCTATAGGGAGCCTCCTATATGTTCTTTTAGAAACATCAGGCTTATCCCGCTTCATAAAAAGCAGACAGAACTCTTCCCTTTCCCATCGGTTCTTCGAAATGCCATCTGTTCATAGGAATGGCCTGAAGAGAGTGAGTGACCCGTGCCTGCTGCTGCCACTCAACCCTTCCTTCCTTATCCCCTGTACCTTCCTTTACCTGCAAGGTGACTTTCTCTCAATGTTTTATTTCAAAGCACTGCATTGTCACTTGGCCACACAAATCCAAAGCCATTTCCTTCTTCCTCATTCTGTCTTCTTAATTCCATTCCTTTTTTTTTTCCTCAAAAAGGTTTCCTTTCTTCATTTACTTTTATGCATGCACACACTGACTTCTTTAATCAGCCATTCGAATTTAGCTTAAGGATTGTTTTAATGAGAAAAATACAAACCTAGATGCTAAATGAAAAAGAGAAAGAGTCATGTAATTCTTGCCTTCAAGCGCCTTGAAGATTAGCAAAGGGCTCGGATTCACTCAGGGAATTGTCAGGGTGTGAGGTGGCAAGGTCACTGAACTGTGGTCCCGGGGTGAAAACTCATGCTTTGGAGCTGGGTAGACTTGGATTTAAATTTCTGATTGGGTGCAAATAATCTAACTTCTTTAACTGTTAATTTCCTCTTGCATTAAATGGTATTTTTGATATTCATGGCATGTGATAGTTAACCTTGATCATAAACTTGATTGAGTAGAGAAGCATTTGTTGAGTGGAGAAGCATTTGGGAGATTAATACAGCATGCCTTTGTGGATCTTCGAGGGTGTTTCAAGAGAGGATTAACTAAGGGGGTGGCCTGCCCTGAATATCAGTGACATCATCTATGGACTAGGGGCCTAGATGGGATTAAATGGGAATCAGGAGAGAGTCCACAAGCACAGTGGTTTCCAGGCTCCCATTATCTGAATGGTTCTACTTCATGTTCTCTTAACCATCCTCAATGGACTGAAACCCCTCGAACTTCAATCAAAATACATTCTTCCTCTCTTTAAGTTGTTTCACTCAGGTGTTTTCTCACAGTCATGAAGTCTGACAGGCACAGTATTGTGATGGTAACATTATCTCATCTAATGCCACAAGTTCCTATGTGATGTGTATTGTCATTAACTGTACCCTGCAGATGAGGAAACCGAAGTTTCAAGAGACTGTACTGTCTCTGTGTGGGAGTTTTGAGATGAGATCAGACGTTCTCACTGAAGAATCTGGGATTCCATGCACAAAGGCACCATACTTCTCTTAGGCTCTAATCCTTAATGTTACAGACTAGAACCTAGTTTATCAGTTATTTGCAGATGTTATCATATACTCAACTGATTGATTGATAGCCTGAATGTCACCTTGTCCATTTACTGTGTCTGCACATAATACATTCTCTTGTGTAGATAATGAGGACATCGACAAATGATAATGATTACCATCGAGATCGGGCAGCAACTCTGTGCTGGACAGTTTACACATGTGGGCTCCTGGTATCTCACACGTTCTGAAGTAAATGTCATTAGCCGTATTTTACAGGTGGGAAGATTATGTGAATGATATGCTAAAGCACTTTTAGCTGCTGCTTCTGCAATTACAATCATTCATATCAGGAACAGCAGTAGTGATGGATGCTAAGGAATATCCGAGACTAGACACGAGCTCTGTCTGGTTCCAGAGGTAGTTTTTCATCATGAAATCTAGTAAAAAGTTTGGGGTCAGAGCAGCTTTAGACAAAGGGAGACTCGTTTGCCCATAGAGTGTTTACTCGGGTCTAAACTGCTTCCATCACAGAGAACTACAGCTTTAGTTCTTTTAAAAATATTTTGTTGTTTTTATTTTATGTGTATAAGTGTATTGCCTGCTGTGTGTAAGTGTGCTCATGTCATACAATGCTCAAGGTCAAAAGAGGACTTTGGATCCCCTGGAACTGGAGTTATGGATGACTGTTTGCCACCATGTGGGTGCTGGGAACCGAACCTGGGTCATCTGCAAGAGCAGTCTCTTCAGCCCCCACAGCACTAGTTTTTGTTGCTAGTCAAATCACACTAGGATTGAGTAGACTATTAGTTTCTTTGTAGTGGTTGAATCTAGATGTTTCCTTCAGTGATGCTGCCTTAGTCCCCTGGTCTGGACTCAGAGCACATCATTTTCTTATGTAGTATATTAGCTACTTTTGCATTACTATAATGAAATACATGACATAAACAGCTTACAAGGAGGAGGATTTATTTTGACTCCTGGTTCAGAAGGTTTGATCTACTATGGTGGGGAAGGCATGGTGGAGCAGGTCTCATTATGGCAGAAAGAGCCTCCATGAAGTGAGAACAAGAAGAGTCTTTGTGCCTTTTGCCATCTCCCAGTAATTCCATCCATCATATTAGAACCTGTTAAGGGAGCAATCCACTCCTTAAGCCAGAGCCCTCATGGTTTAACTGTGTTTAATACTGTCATACAGAGCTGTGCTTCACTAATTCTCCAGTTGATTCTTAATTCAATCAAGCCAATCATCAAAATTAACTACTGTAGCTGGTTCTCTCATGCCATGTCTTACAAGGCATTTCTTCAGAGGACTCGGGTTTTCTGGTATATGTGAGTCTTATAGAAGTTCAATTGGTGAATCACTTGCTGACTAGGCCCCTGCCTCTGGGTTGGGGATGGGGTGGAGTGGGGTGGGTGGCAGCGTTTTTAGGAACATTTGCTGCATGATGAAAGACTTTGCAATGGGAAAAATGAAAAAGGGCTTCACAGCTGTGTCAAGGGACTTGGGGTTTTGTGCCAAGCAGGTGAACAGGAAGGAGTTGTGTGAGAGAATATTGAAGTCAGAGCACAGATGTTGGGCGAATGGTAAGATTAGCAATTGAGAAAGAGGAGAACTGATTCTGATCTACCTAGAGGGAGGAGAATTCCATACTTGACATACAAAATTCTCATTGGAATTTACTTCCTAGTGTAACAATATTAAAAGATGTGGCTTTGGGGAGGTCAAGTTGTGAGGGCTCTGACTTCAAACACAGGATTGGCAGTTGCATAAAAGAGCTTGAAGATGAACGAAATAGTCCCTCACTCTCTTCCTTCTGCCATCTGAGGACCAAACATTTTGTCCCTTTGTCCATTTTCTGCTGGAGGCAGAAACCTAGACGGCGCCTTCTATGAGGAGCAGATCTTTGCCAGTTATTGAATTTGTCACACCTTGGTCTTGGATGTCTCCGTTTCTGGAACTGTGAGAAATAAATTAAAAAAAAATAAATTATTCAGTGCCAGGTAATTTGTTATGACAACCCAAGTGAAGTAGGATGGAAATGCGGGGGAGCTGGTCTGAGACTGTACCTGGGGAAGATGACTGCCTACAGGCTGGATTTGTAGTGTGTGGTCGGAACATATTTTATCTGTATCTTTTTTCCCTTTAGGCAGATTTGATTTGCACAGGTGAGAAAATTTGGATAAACATGGTCCTATATGCATGTTTATATCCATATGCTTTTATATGAGGGAACAGGGATTTAGGCATTTATGTACATATCTGTGTAAACTTCTGTGTGTGCATATGGGTGTACACAATGTGGAGGCCAGAGGTCAACCTGGGAACTGCTCCTTAGGTGCCATCTACTGTGTTTTTTTGAAACAGGATCACTCATTGGCCTAGAGTTTGCCAAGAAGGCAAGGCTGGTTGACTAGCAAGTCCCAGGATCTGCCTGTCTCCACATCCCCAGCACTGGGAGTACAGATGTGTGCCACTGCACTGGCTTTTAATGTGGTTCTGGGGCTTGAACTCAGGTCTTCACACTTGTATGACAAGTGCTTTATCAACTAAGCTATCTCTCTAGCCTCTATATAAATGTTTACCAAAAAACCCTTTAAAATTTAAGCATATTTTACCAATATGAAGCGGATCACATTGAGAAGCAGAAGAAATGGACTTGAGAAATTTCAGCTGACTACAGCAATTAAAAATTTTAAAAATTTACTCAAAATGCAAAAATATGGTGAATGCATTTGAAAATTGCTCCCGAGGACTGGGGGCAGAACCATTGGAAACTAACACATCTCAAAGACAAGAGAGAATCTGGACACTCAGACAAGGAAGAAGAAGGTGCAATGATGAAGTGAAGAATTCTCAGGATTCTTTGGTGGCGGCTTTGTGGTACTGAAGAGTAGAGAGAGTCAGAGAAAGTCCAAAACCATCGGGGTGTATGGTTACCAGGGGTCTTTGGGGACAGGGGTTAAGATATCTATGTGGATGAAGAAGGTCAGGGTATGTGGTGGTTTGAATGAGAATATCCCCTATAGACTCCAAGTATTTGAACACTTTGCTAGTAGGTGGTACTTTTTGTGGTGGTTAGGAGGTGTGTGTGGCCTTGCTGGAGGAAGCATGTCACTGGGGGCGGGCTTTGAGAGCTCATGGTCCTGTCACATTTCCAGTTTTACTCTCTCTGCTTCCAGGGCATGCTTGAAGATGTGAGCGCTCAGCTTTCTGCTCTGGCTGCCTTCTGCCATGCCTCCCCTGCCATGAGGGCCCCTTATCCCTCTGGCACAGTAAGCCCAATAAACTCTTCCTTCTTTAAGATGCCTTGGTCATGAGATTTTCACACAGCAACAGAAAAGGAACTAATACGGGGTGTTAGGGATTAGGTAAGAGGAAGGTAAAGAACAGGAGACCTAAAAGATAATGGTTGGGGAGAGAGGGATAGAGAGACAGACAGGGAAGGGATGGAAGGAGGGGGGGATATCTCTAATTTTGGATTTTGGATCTTATGATACAATTTTCCTATAAGCTTTGGAAAGGCCATATTGAGTGAGATAAAAAGATGTGTGGGATTCTGATACATTTTACGTCTGAGAGCCTTAAACAATGTGAGGCGAACAGAGAGGGTGGAAGGTGGCAAGGCTCAGTGTTTTCTGCCTAAGCACTTCGGCAGGACATTAGCAATGCTCAGTAAGCAGGGAACAGCATTTCTACTCTCTTATAGGGAGGTCAGGTCCTATCTGTTTGTTCTAGTTTGTTCAGTGGAGAAATTGGTAGCAGGATTGTTGGGCATTGCTCTGACAGACCTGACCTTGGCATTTGTGGGAGTATTGTGGAAGCATTTGGAACTTTGGGCTGGAAAAATCATTGAGTACTTAGAGTTTGTTGCTATGAACCTTGGAACAGTTGTGGACGATGGAGGCCTGGCTTGTGAAGCTTCAAAGGGAAGTGGAGACTATCAGGGCTGTTTGTGTGATATCTTGAATTGAGAATCTGTGGGTTCTGGTCATCTGGAGCTGAAGAATCAGCTGTGATTAAGAAGAGATCAGAACCACTGAAATGAAACCTTTGCTTTACTGAGGCAATTGATGCTGGTTAGCTGGGGCTGCAAAATCAGCTGTAAGTAACAAGAGACCAGCATGACTGTGATAAAATCTTCTGGGAGGTATTTTGTCAGGGTCAGCACACAGAAGCTGTGGTTCAGAGGGGGTCTGTGCCTCCATCTCAAGCTGGAAGCAAGACTAGGTAAGAGTAAATGTGTAAATGTGTAAGAGTCTCCTGCATGGTTCTGGTGTTGAAAGAGTGAAGGGGTCACAGAAAGCAGTTGAGACTTGGCACTCTGAGAGACCAGGAAAGGCCATTGGTGAAAGTGCAGCCTCAGTTGCAGTGAAGACCCCAGGATTGAAGGGGTCATGGAAAGACTCTGAGGCTTTGCATCCTGAGAGGCCAGAAGAGGCCGCTGGTGAAGGTACAGCCTCAGTTTCAGTGGAAACCCTAGCTTTTTGGAGATATCAGGACCATGGGACGACCACCAAGGGCAACAGCAGGTGTGGAGTGGAGCCAGCCTGGGTCTGTGACATGAGCTGTGTGTGCTGTGGACAGCAGAGTCAGAGCAGTGCAGCTGCCGAAACCCTTTGGAGCCCAGAAGATCGTGAGTGAATCCCAGATGTCCAGCCTTGAGCTAGTTTGCTGGACTTAGATTTTGCTTAGGTGTGCCCAATTCTTCCCTTTTGAAATAAGACAGTGCTTGTTTTGGATTTCATAGGAGCCCACAGTTAAGAGACTTAAAACTATGGACTTTAAAATATTTGTATTTTTTTAAAGGACTGTGAGTCTTTTACGGTTGTACTGTCTTATGCTGTGATATTGTTAACATATCTTGGGGACAAGAAATGGAAAGGCTGTGGTTTAATAGCAATGTGTTTGTGTGTCAAGTTAACAAAAGGTCAATTGTGCTGAATAGCTTTAGTTGTCATCTTGACACACCTGGGTTGAGGGAGCCTCGATTGGGGAACTGCCTCCAATGGACTGGCCTGTGGTCATGGCTGTGGGGCATCTTCTTGATTACTGAATGATATGGGAGGGCCCAGCCCACTGTTGGTGTTTCCACCCCTAGGCAGGTGGGCCTATGTTGTATAAGAAAGCAAGTTGAGCAGGGGCCAGGGGAGCAAGCCAGTAAGCAGTATTCTTCCATGGTCTGTGCTTCAGCTCCTGTCTCCAGGTTCCTTCCCTGAGTTCCTGCTCTGGGCTCCCTCAGTGATAAACTGTAACGTGGGCGATGTAAGCTAAAACAAACCCTTTCCACCCCAAGTTGGTATTGATAAGAGTATTTTGTCACAGCAATGGAGAAACAAACTAGAACACTGCTCTTCAGGAGAGGAATACTCAATGTCCACTTCCTGCTATTAAAAAATACTTATTTGTTTCACTCTGTGTGTGTGTGTGGGTGTATGTGTGTATGTGTGTGTGTACCTGAGTATATGCATGTGCATTGTGTGTGTGCAGGAGCCATGGAGGTCAGAAGAGGGTGCCAGATTCCCTGGAGTGGTGATTGTCAGTCAGCTGCCATGTAGGTGCTGGGAATTGAATGCAGGTCCTCTGCAAGAGCTGTAAGCATGCTCAGTGGTTGAACCATCTCTCCAGCCCTAGCACTTCCAGCTCTTTTAAACAGGAGCTTCGAGGTTCTGTGTCAGGAGCCCTGAATAGAGCTTGGTCTTCCCACTGCATTTCTGATTCACTGTGATATTTATTCTATTTTTAAGCTAACTGTGATTTTTATTATCTTTTGTTGTTTTGAGACAGAGTCTTGCTATATACATCACACTAGGTTGGACCTCTTGATCCTCCTGCCTCCGCTTTCCCAGTGATGGGATTGTGTCTACCACTGTTCCTGGCTCTTTTGTAATTTTCTTGATTTATATTTTATCTCTAGTCCTGAGCATGTGTATGGTACAGAGGGACATGCTCAAGATGATCTTCATTGGACCACGTGTCTTAGGCTGAATTTTGTACTGGTCTAGCCTATGTCCTGCTTCCCTACTTTATGAGTCTGGAGAACTCTTCTTGGTGCTGCTTCTGCCTCTCATTCTGTGAAAACCACTTTGGAAAGCTTGTCAGTGAGATTAGCAGTGATAGCAAGACCCATTAGAAAAGCTAAAAGGTAATTTGCAATGAGAGGGAGGAGCAGCAGCTTCTGGAAACAAGGAGAACGATCAGCTCAGTGGTGCTGGAAATCTACCAGGGGTCTGTCAGAAATCTTGTCTAGAAATGTGAGTGGTGAGAACTTAATTTTCTCGGGCTGGAGAGATGACTCAGTGGTTAAGAGTGTTTGCTGCTCCTCCAGAGGATTTGAGTTCAGTTCCCAATACCCACGCTGGGCAACTCATACCTCATAACTATAGCTCCAAGGGATCCAATGAAACCCTCTTCTGGCCTCTGCAGCATACACACACACACACACACACACAAATACAAATAAATCTTTAAAAAACCCTTTATTTTCTTTAAGACCTTGGTATGAAGATGGGTCAGCACTGACCTAAGGAGACATTGCATGGAAGGATGGGTGAGGCTAGCTGTAGCTCTGGGCACACTCTTTAATACTTCTAACTTGTCTGCTTGCTGAGAGGGTTGCAGGTTCTGTATGCTATAGCAAAGGAGCTCATGTACCCTTAAGCACTAAGTGAAAGTGTTATGTTCCCAAGTATACTGAGAGAAGAGGGTGGCCACATGACACCAGTGGGTGGTATTTATCCATGGCCGTGGTTGAGGGAAGAGAATTCTACTACAGGTATTCTAGGATTATAGACACTTGTGCTTCTGTCAAACACAAGGTTTTACGTGGGTTATGGGAATTTGAATCCAGGTCATCAGGCTTGTGTGGCAAGCACTTTTACCCACTGAGTCATTTCCTCAGCCCGAGGATTGGGTTTCTATTGCGTGTTTGAAGGTTCAATATTCAATAACCATGCAGGAGAAAAATAGATACAAAATGAATTTTAAAAAGCTTTTTCACATGTAGAGAACATAGGCTGTAGAACACTTATCTCTGAACTGGACACCTACAACAAGCTTCTGTCCCCCAAGGCTCAGAGATCACTGCAGAAGAGGGGGTGGAAAGTTTGTAAGAGCCAGAGGTGGTGGATGACCACAAGGAAACAGTTTTCCAGACAGCTGGTCAGTTACTCATATGAACTCATAGCAACAGTGACAGTATGTACAAATCTCATGCAAGCTCAGACCAGAAAAAAACCCCAGCATAGACATGAGGAATGGATAAGAAGCTCCAACCCCCCCTAAGGAAACTGTGTCAGCAGTTGACTGCTGGGAAGCGCAGAGACAGTCTCTTTCAAGGATGGGACTCTTGATAGATTAACCAGGCTCAGGTGGATGGGCCTATACTGAAGGGCAGTTGGGGCTACAAATTAGACTCTATAGGAGATATATCTATATCTATATCTATATCTATATATCTATATATATCTCTCTATATATAGATATATATATGTAAAGTACATTAACTGTGGATGAGGGGTAATAGGGAGAGGTGGGGGAGAGGATGCAAATACCATCAAATTATACTGTGTGAGAATCACAAAAATTCAATGAAAAAAAACCTTTCAACAGTGTCAGACTGGAGAAACCTCCTTTCCAGTTGTTGGTCAGGGTAGTCCAAGAGACTCCCAAAATAACACAGGCTACTGCCACAGTCCTTGGCTTCCTCCCAGAACTTGAAGGTAAGACCCTATTGCTGAAGACAGGACATAATTTGGACGTAGGACTTGTAGCAATGGAGATAGAACCAGCCTGGAAGCCTGCTCACCAAAGGCGAGCTCTCATAGTTTCAGAGGGTACTGTGCAAGCTGCTAAGGGAGAAAATCAATCTGGTCCAACCCAGCTGTGAAGCCTCATAAACAACGACTGGTGCAGCAAACTATATTGGTGCTATAGTGGTACTTTTATCTTGGGGATAATCAACATCTGTTTAATTGGTCTTAAAGCCTGCTCAATGGGAGGGAACTTATGTGTGGTACTGTAAACATAGACAAATACACATGACTAGAGATCATAGAGTCTTGAGAAAACCCTACATCTGTCACAACCCTAGACAAACATAATTTTTTACTGTATGGTAAAGATATGGCTCCCTATGTTTTACAGACAAATATACCTGTCACCACTCATCAGATTTGCTGCTTTTTGCAATACATATAGACGATTACAGAGTTCCACAATTGGCCAAACACAGTATTAAGTGTCTATAAGATGCCTAGCCTGAAGGGACACATCTACAATGCAACCTCTACACCTAAGGCTCATAGAACATAGTGAAATGGGGTAAAGAACATACTAATGCATCTCTCAACTCTCACCAGTGAAGCTTCCTCAAGCAACAGAGGGCAATTAACACAGAAGGCCACAATTGGCCAGAATGTAGAGAATAAGAGACTGCATAGTACATATCCCTGGATAGGACTCCTATATTAAACCTCACCCACCCAGGGCTCAGAAATCATTGCAGAAGAGGGGGCAAAAAGATTCTAAGAACCAGGAGTGGTAGATGACCACAAGGAAACAGGGTTTTCCAGACTTCTAGAAATTTGTTCACCTCACATGAGCTTACAACAATGGTGACAGCATGCACGAGACCCACGCAGACTCAAACCAGACAAAAATCCAGCACAGAACTGGGGAAATGGACAGGAGGCCCCAACCTTAGCTGAGGAACTTTTGGCAGCTGATCATTGCTGGGTGAGGGAGAGTTGGTTTCCTTTAAGGGAGTGCTGCTAGATAGGCTGACCAGGTTCCAATGGATGAACTCACACTGAGAGACATCTGGGTACACAGACCTGACTGAATAGGCCTTAAAATATATGACAGAATGCATGAAATCCAGTGGGGGAGCTATGACGGGTGCAGATAGGGGAGGGGGTTTAAATATGATTAAGATATATTGCATGAAATGCACAAAAATTCAGTTATTTATATATGAAATTATTTTATAGATATGAAGAAAGCTGTTTCAGATCTTATTAGCTGGGAGTCAGTAGAAGACATAAAAAATCTACAGCAAAATGTACTGTGATGAGACTCTTCACTTAGGAAGTTCAAGAAGATATGGTATGTGTAGGCTAGTGCGTGCAACTCGAGGACAGTGTAGGATGGATTTCTATGGAGACTGCAGTCCAGGCTGAAGTCTGAAAGTGGGTTCACCAGGAGGAGAAGCAAGGCCCAGGATGGACCAGCAGAGATCATGTGGGCCGAGGCCCGCCTTCACTGATCTTGCCTCTGATCTTGTTTACTTTGTTCTCTTCCTGAGCTTACCTTTGCTTCCCTCCTATCAAATCTTCTGAGAGCTTGACACCTCTTGTTAGGGAGTTTGAAGTCATCACCTAGAAGTGATTTAATTGCTGGAGAGGACAGCTAGTCATGTGGGAAGGGGGACAATGTACCAGGGAGCTATGGTCAGGGTCACAGGAATTAACTGAGGCCAGTGACTCCTCAGAAAGTCTACAGGGGTGAAGGCTGCCCAGAGGGTAGGCAAAGCCCGATAGCAGGGATTCTTACGGACAGACAGTGGGAGGAAGTCCACACAGGCCACCTCTGTGCAAAGGGCAGGAGGGCTAGCTGTGGTGCTGGGAGGCTGTCTTACTCGACCTGGGATTGTGGGTGCAGGCATCATAGAGACACAGCTCTCCATAGGTGACAGAACTCACCCACAGGTGTGACTTGATGCTTAGTCACTTGAACTTCACACCTGCTCTAAGAAGCCTGGAATACTTCCAATTTCTGTTGGCAGAGGAAGCAAGAGAGATGAGGTCTCTCCTGGAGGTGGAGGTCAAAGGCCTCCCTCTAGATAGAAGAGGAATCTCAGGGAGCCGTAGGGAGAGGATAAGTGCCTGTTCTCAGCTCCTATGCCCTCCTTGGATAGCCATAGCCTTGACCCCTACTTTGGACTTTTAGGCCAAGTGAACTTTTCTTTCTCATTTGGCTTCCTGTTTAAACTCTACCTCCTCATGGAAGCCCTTCCTGGCCCATTAACCTGTGGGTTTTCCTTCCTGCCCTCTGTGCCATCTGTAGAATTATGCGAGCATTTGGTGTCTGCCTATCCTCCACCAGGCAGTGAGCTCAGTGAGGGCAGGGTGATCTCTTGCTAACCATTCTGTTTCCATTGTCTGGAACCTTCCATTTCCATTATAGGTGCCCAGCAAGGGAACAACAGCATCTGTTTAAAGGATGAATAAATGAGTCTTGCCGAATGCCCGCAGGACTTCTGTTAGAGAGGACTGTTAACTGCCACTTCTACAAGTTCAAAAACAACTGTCCTTTCTCATTTTCTGTGTGCATTTTATAGCTAAGTTCTTGATCACTATCAAAACAGAAAGAGTTGTAGAGATGAAAATAACTGGGGGAAAATTTCAATAACAGTTTGGCATCCCCCATACCACTTGGGTCAGGCCATACTGCAAACACAAAACACACTTTGAATGTGGTCAGCTATGTGGTCAGCTGTTGAAGCTGACCAAGCACCACTTTGTGCAAAGCCACTTTTGAACACTCACCTGTTGCCTGCTGCCCAGGATTCTGATAGTCCCACAGTGCTCAGGTGGAGGTGATGGTAATGATGCAGGTGACTGAGCCATTGCATCTGGGAAGAGTGATCTTCTTGATAAGTCAACAGAGTGCATCAAAAATGATTGCTGCATTCAGGTCAGAACAGAGCAGTCACTAGGCTGTGAGAGTTCTTTGTTTCTCCCTGGCATGTGGATGCACAGCCTTTGAAGTTAGAATTTTGGCTCATTAATAACTAATTTACATTTCCCAGACAGCAAATTGTGATCTGACACAAATTTATAAAAGAACTCCAAATGGTAAAACCTTTCATACAATGAGTCCTCTGTGGGCTTTTTCCCCTCTCATTCTCTCTCTCTTTCTAACTTAAGGAGTTTGTGATTAAAATTTTAATGCAATCACTGAAGTCTCTGGGGCTACTTAAAAATAAAGCACCATCTTATTTCCTTCCGCTCAGAGATCATGACAACTGGCTGCTCTTAAAAGATGCTGTAAATACTACAATTGCTTTTTCATCTGCTCTGAGCAGCAGATAAAATAGAATGCCCTTAGCAGGCCAGAGGGAAGACCTAGTGAAGGAGCTGACATGGCCATGACACTGTGTTCTTTGGCTTCTAGATGATTCTTTGCAGGTTATCAGGTTATCAGATTTCACATAGGATTGTCTCATTGTAACCTAGAATCACCTGGGAAGAGAGTCTTAATGAGCAGTTACCTAGATATCTAGGACTGGTTGATTGTGGATAAGTTTGTGGAGGGGTGTCTTGATTGTAGGAATTGAAGTAAGAGGACCCCAGTTGTGCTGTACCAATTCCCTATCAGGGGATCCTGAACAGTATAAGCTAGCTTAAAGAAAGCAAGCACCCAAGCACAAGCAAGGAAAGACCATGCATTTATTCTTGTTCTGCTCTTGACTATAGAGGTGATGCTTCCGGTTTCTGCTTTGACGTCCCCAAAATAATGAACTGTAACCAAGAATTGTAAGGCAAATAAATCCTTTCTCCTCTGAGGTACTTTTTCTCAGGGTGTTTTATCACAGCAACAGAAATAAAATCTGAATTTTCCATATTGTGCTCCATGTTTCTTTCTCTTTTTCAAAATATAAAAATCGCTTTCTTGTAATGAATTCACAAATAAAAACACCACACAGCAAGATTAAGGTAGGCACTCAAACAAATACTATGCAAACTCAATGCATCTCAGTGAACTTCGCTACATGTAGAATGGTCATTCTGAAGCCGGGGAGCTTTGGTTAGAGTTTTACACTTTCACTAACAATTGCATTTTTATGCACTTATCCACCCCCACCCCCCCATACGGAGAGAGAGAGAGAACCACGACAGTGTTAAAACTAGAAAAACAGTTCACTTTCTATTCTGTCTCATGACTCATATGACTTTTACCTGCATTCCATCCTTCCTCATTTAATACCACCCTCTTTTGTTCTCCTTTCTAGATGTTATAGTATACCCACACATACATTTTTTCCATATATACATGTATACATTATAGGCTAGGATTCTCATATGACTGAGAACATGACATTTTTCTCTTTCTGAGATTGGGTGACCTCACATACATTCTAAGTCCATCCATTTTCCTGCAAATTTTGTGATTTCATTTTTCTTTAGAGCTGAATAACACACTCCATTTTATATTTTATATATATACATATATATATTCATTCATCTTCTGATGGGCATCTAGGCTGGTTCCATTTCCTTTCTATAGCAAAAGAGCAGCAATAAACATGGGTATGCAAATATCTCTGTGGTAGGGTATGGAGTTCTTTGGGTATATGCCCAGGAGTGAAATAGATGAGTCATATAGTAGTTCATTTTTAGTTCTTTGAGGACCCTCCAAACTAATTTCCATAATGTATTAATTTTCACCAGCAGTGATTAAGGGTTCCTCTTTCTCCATATCCTCTCCAACATTTGTTTTGGAGATTTCCCAATGAAAGAGAAACTAGATTTCCCAATGAAAGCCATTCTGACTGGCTGAGGTGGTATCTTAAAGTAGTTTTAATTTGCATTTTCCTAATGGCTAAGGAAGTTAAACTTTTGTTTTGTTTTGTTTTTTGAGGCAGGGTCTCATTATATAGCACTGGCTGGCCTGGAACTTGTAGACCAGGCTGCCCTCAAAATCACCAAGATCTGCCTGCCTCTGCCTCCCAAGGGTTGTGATGAAATACAACTGGTAAAGATTTTCTACCATTCTGTGAACTATGTGCTCTGATGATCATTTTCTTTGCTGTACAGAAACTTTAAATGTCATGTAGTCCCAACTGTTGATACTTGGGGCTAATTTGTGCTATTGAAATTCTGTTCAGAAAATTGTTTCCTACACCAATGTCTTCAAGAGTATTCCCTGTTTTTATCTAGAAGTTTCAGCATTTCAGGTTTTATATTAAAGTCTTAGATTCACCTTGGGGTGATTTTTGTATATGATGAAAGATATGAATCTAATTTCATTCTTCTACAAGTGGATATCCAGTTTTGCTAGCACCATTTGTTAGGTAGGATACCTTTTTTTTTTTTTTTTTTCTAATGTATGTTTTTGCCTCCATTGTCAAGAATTAGGTGTACATAGATTTGCTGGTTTATTTCTGAGTCTGCTATTCTGTTCCAGTGGTCTGTTGCCTGTTTTTTTTTTTTTTTTTTTTTTTTTTGGGTCTTTTTGAGAGAAGGTCTCCCTGTAGCTCCAGCTGGCCTGGAGCTTGCTATGTAGACCAGGCTGGCCTGAACTTACAGAGATCCACCTCCCTCTGCCTCCCAAGTGTTGGGATTAAAGGCCTATACCACCATGTTCAGCTTTGTTGATTGTTTTTATGTCAGTACCAGGCTGTTCTTATCACTATAGCTCTGTAGTATAAGTTGAGTTTGGGTATTGTGATACCCCCAGGTTTTTTTTTACTTCTTAGGATTGCTTTGTCTATTCATGATCTTTTGTGGGTCCATATGAATTCTTAGATTGTTTTTTCTAGATTTGTGAAATATGACATCTGAATTTTAGTTGGTATTGCATTAAATCTGCAGATTAATTTTGATAGATTAGCTATTTTCACAATATTGATTCAGTCGATCCAGGAGCATGGAAGGTCTTTCCATCATCTGGTATCTTCTTTGATTTCATTTTTCAATGTTTTGAAGCTTTCATTATAGAGGTTTTTCTTTCCTTTGATTAGGTATGTTCCTAGATACTGAATTATTTTTGAAGCTATTTTCTCTTTTCAATCTTTCTTTTTTTTTTTTTCTTTTTGAGACAGGATCTCTTTATAGCACAGATGGTCTGGAACTCAATTACGTAGACTAGGCTAGCCTCCATTTCACAGATATATGCCTGCCTGTACCTCCTGAGTCCTGGGATTAAAGGAATGTGGCACTATGCCTGGCTTTTTGAAGCTATTTTAAGTGGGATATTTTCCTAATTTCTTTCCCTGAGAGTATATTGTAGATATACATCAAAGTTCCTCTTAAAAAATATTGATTTCACATACTGAAACTTTATTAATCTAATCTAATCAACACTTATTTAAATCTAAGAGTTTCCTAGTAAATTCTGCTATGGTCTTTTAAGTATAGAATTATGACATCTGCAAATAGGGATAGTTTGACATTTTTTCCTTTTTAAATCACTTTATACCTTTCTCTTGTATAATTGCTATAGGTAAGACTTTGAGCACTGTATTGAAAAAGAGGTGGTGGGGAAGTGGGTGTCCTTGTCTCACTGATTTTAGAGGAGAATCTCTTGGTTTGCCACCGTTTAGTGCAATGTTGGCTACAGGTTTATTGTAGATAGCCTCTATCATTTTGAGTTATGCACCATCTACTCCTAATCTCCCAGACCTTTTGTCATGAAGGGATACTGAACTTTGTTGAGTGCCTTTTCAGCATCAGTCAAGATGATTATGTGTTTTCTGTCCTTAAGTCTGTATCTATGATGTATTACATTTATTGATTTACATATGTTGGAACAATTTTGCCTTTCTGGGATAAAGTCCACATGAACATAATGTATGATCTTCTTAATGTGTTCCTGAAATCAGTTTGCAAGTATTTTTAAAAAACATTTTATTATTTTTACTTTATGTGTATGCATGTATTGCCTGCATGTGGGTAAGTGTACCTGTGTTGTGCAATACCCGTGGAGGACAAAAGAGGCTGTCAGATCCCCTGGAACTGGAGTTACGGACAGTTGTTAGGTGCCAAATAGGTGCTGGAATTCGAACCTGGGTCTTCTGTGAGAACAGCCTGTATTCTTAATCACTGAGCCATCTCTCCAGCCCCAGTTTGCAAGTATTTTGTTAAGAATTTTTGCATCTGTGTTCATGAAAAAAAATTATCTAGTTTTTTTTTCTGTTGTTTCTTTACTTGATTTTGGTATCAGAATAATACAAGTTTTGTAGATTGAATTGGGTAGTGTTGCATCACTTTCTTTTTTGTGTAGTAACTTAAGAAGAATTGGTTGACAAGTTAACAAGAACTTCCTTGAAAATATTATAGAATTTAGCAGTGAATATGTCTGGTCCTGGGCTTTTCTTTGAGGGGAGACTTTTGATTGCAGTTTTCAATCTCATTACTTGTAATGACTCTTTTAAAGCTATTTAAATTTTTTGGGGTTAACTACAGTAGATAATTCTTCTGTTTCATCTAGATTTTCCAGTTTTTAGATTGTATGTTTCCAAAATATTCTCTAATAATGTTCTTTACTTCATTAGAGTCCATTGTGTTGAAACCCATTTGGTCTCTAATTTTGTTAACTTGTGTCCTTCTCCTTCTTTCTATTTGTCAGATTGGTTAAATATTTATCAATCTTATTTTTCCAAAGAACCAACTCTTTGGCTGATTTTGTGTCTTTATTCTCTATTTCATTAGGTTCTTCCATATCTTTATTATTTTTACTGTCTACTGGGTTTGAGATTGGCTGCTTGCTGTTTCTCAACAGCCTTGAGGTGCGTCATTAGGTTGTTTGAGATCTCTCAGATTAAAAATATTTTTATTGACTCAAGAATTTCATACAATGTATTTTCATCATATTAGACCCCTCCCCCTCTCCATCCCTACCTTAATGCTCCCCTGACTGCATGTCTTCTATTATTATTTGTCTTTAAAAATTTTTAGTGGCCTATTGAGTCTAATCTGTGTTTCCCAAGTTCTCTTGGGTGTGAGTCTATGCCTTGAAGTCTGGTCAACCTACTAGGCATCACACCAGTAAGGAAAACTGACTCTCCCTCTCCCAGCATGTATCATGTACTGTATCTCTCAGATTTTTTAATGAAGCACTTATTGCTATAAACTTCCCTCTTAGGACGGATTACCTCGGCTATGTCCCATAAGTTTTAATAGGCTATAGTCTCATCATTTGTCTCTAGCTCCTTTTAAATTTTCTCTCTGATTTCTTTGATAGCCCACTGTTCATGAAAAAATATAGTGTTTAGTCTCAAAGTATATTTATGGTTTTTGTAGTTTCTCTTGTTAATTTCTTCTATTGCATTGTGGTCTGATAGGATATAAGGAATTATCTCATTTTTTTTTTTTTTGTATTTGTTGAGACTTGATTTTTGTTCTATGACATAATCAATTTTGGAGATGGCTCCATGTGCCACTGATAAAAAAAAATGTATTCCCTATCTGTTGGGTGGGAATACACACACACACACACACACACACACACACACACACACACACATATAATGCTAAGTCCAGTTGACCCATGGTGAATTTTAGCTCTGAAGGTTTTTTATTTGTTTTTAGTTTGGAAGACCTATGTAAATATGAGAGTGGGGTATTGAATACCCCAGTATTATTGTGTCAAGACACACATAGCCTTTTATACCTTTTAGTATTTGTTTTATGAAATTAGGTGCTAATATTCAATGCATAAGTGTTCGCAATTGTTATATCTTCTTGACGTATTGTTCCCTTTATTAATATGTAGTTCCATTTTTATCTTGTCTAGCTAGTTTTTGTGTGAAGCTTACATTATCTGATTCAAGCATGGCTGCTTGTTTATGGTTTCCATTTGCTTAGTTTCTTTTGTGAGCTGTTTGTTTCTTGGGTATGCTGGAGCTGACATTCTGGCCCTGCACTCACCTCTGAGGCCACTGAGCCTACAGGCTTTTTTCTCAAAGGACTACTCCATATTTCTTTGTTGCATATGGAAGCCAAGGGGAGTCACAACTGGCTCATGGAAGGCAAGGCTAGGTGCATCTTGCCTTTCTCCTCTTACTCCTCAATCATTTTTCTTTGGGAAAGGATTTTTCTTCCTGTGTTTTGATGACTCCTGGCTCAGCAGGGAGGCAGGGCAGGGCTCCCCTTCATGCCAGGAAGAAAAGGTGCCACCTTGAAATACCTATCCTGAATGACAAAGAGAGATCTGTGCCTGGGGAGAAAGGAGATAGACCAGAAAAGTGGATCGACATCTGGCTGTGGGCAGGGCAGTTGGGTGGAGCCCTGGAACATGACAAGGGGTAGCTCTTTGGTTGCATCACTTCTGGCAAGAGACTTGGTTCTACTGAGTTACTCTTTGCTTGAAGAAATAGTTTAAGCAGGAGCTATGGGCTTGTTGTACAATGGAAATATAGCCAGGATGAAAAGATCTTTAAACTGGCACCACTTGAGGTCAGATTTTTAATGATCACACAGCATGAGCCAAACTGATGACATGCAGAGAAGCAAAAAGACATGGGTTCCCTATATTCTTTAAATAACAGAACGAATGCATTAGGAATTCCAGGCAAGACTTCCACCTGGACACAGTCCCAGATTCAAACTCATCTGTGCATGCATTTGCAAATAAGCTTTTCACAAGGAGCCCTTTTTTTTTTTTTTTTCCTCTCTAATTTCTTCCATACTGATGAAGGAATCTGAAGTTTTTCCTCCTACCTTTGGTTTTAGGAAGCAAGAAACTTAAGAGCCTGCTTTAATCAGGGTGGTTCTATGGAAAGCTAAGACAGTGACAGTATCTTTTAGGGTGGCCTTTAGTTCAAATAAGCAAGCCTATCCCAGAAGGAGTAGGCATCATACGTAGCTCATTTCTGTGGCTTGGGTATGGGGGGAATGGGGAACAGAGAGAGGACTGAGCTGGGTTATTCTTCCTTTCCTAGATTGTAATAGGGCCTGTCTGACTCCAAGTGATGTTTGGAGTCTATCTGCTGTGCTAAAGTGACAGGGGCTGACTGTAGTGTCTACAGAGAACCCGGAGAGCCAGGAGGGAAGAAGCCACCTTGTGGGTGGGTTGATCATGATTAGGGTTTTCTTCAATGTCTGCAACATTACTGACATTTAAAAATGAATGCTAAATAAGTGAACCAAATAAAGTGAATTGTACTGTCATGCTTATTAGTTTTATTCTTGTGGGTCGTGAATAGCTTAGGTAACACCTGCCCGTGTGTGTGTGTGTGTGTGTGTGTGTGTGTGTGTTTGTATACGTTTATGTGCAGGTACATATGTGCATGTAGCAGCCAGAGGCCAACAATGTCATTTGTCAGAAAGCATCTGCCTTTTTTGTTGAGACAGAGTCTCTTGCTGGTACTTATGGCCTGCCCATCAGGCTAGGCTAACTGACCTGCAAGCCACAGAGATACTCCTATCTCAGCCTCCTCATTGCTGTGATTACAAATGTGTATCACTGTGCCTGGCTTTTTGTATGGGCACTGAGACCCAACTCAGGTCCCCATGTTTGTGTGACAAGCTCTTTACCAACTGCACCATCACTCTAGCCTCATATGACTTTTTTTAAGGTTACAGAGATGAGACTAGATTATTATTGGAAGGATGCTGACTCTGTTCCCTGCCTTAGATGGACTCAAATACAAAATCTCATTACTGATAACACTATGTATTCTTTTGTTGTGTTGGGCTCATTTGCTTCAATCTTTGGAGGTCTCTGGAGTCAGGTTAGGTTTGAATCTTGGCTCTATCACTTACCTTTAGTGAGTCTGGACTTGTTACTTAATCTTGAGCTATTTTTTTCATTTCTACAAAGCAAAAGACAACAGTTCTTAAGAAGATTAAGTGAAGGGGCTGGAGAGATAGCTCAGTGGTTAAGAACACTGGTTGTTCTTGCAGAAGACCTGGGTTTGAATCCCAGCACATGGCAGCTAACAACTGTCTGTAATTCCAGTTCCAGGGGATCTGACAGCCTTTCTGTTCTCCGTGGCCATTGCACAACACGGGTGCACTTACCTACATGCAGACAATACATGCATACACACAAAAATAAAAATAATAATAAAAAAGAAGATTTAAGTGAAAAACTCTTAGCATACAGTGGGTACACAAGAAGTGCCAGAGGGAACTGTTGATGAACTCATGAGGTTTACCATGGAGACAAGTATAAGAGGCTGTAGAAGTAGAGTCCTAGGAAGGGATGAAATAAGAACTGAGATGCTCTCCCCATTGACCTGTCAGGGAAAACATCACCGTTGTTGTGCTATCCAACTTTCTGGGCAGTTAAGGATCACTAATAAGATTCTTTCTGTCAAAGATATACCAAGTTACATGGTTATAGCTCTTATGGTGAGAATCTGTTCACCTGAGCAAGTTTGGCTATGCAGTATATTTCCTTAAAATGATGAACCTCCTGTTTTTATTATTTATTTTTATTTTATGTGCATGAGTGCTATGCTTATAAGTGCACCCATGTCATGCACACAGTGCCCGCAGAAGTTAGAAGAGGTGTCAGATCCCCTGGAGCTACAAACAGTTTTCAGCCACTATGTAGGTGCTGATATTCGAACCTGGGTCTTCTGAAAGAACAGCCAGTGTTCTTAACTACTGAGCCATCCATCTTTCCAGCCCCAAGCCTCCTGGGTTTTCATCCCAAGTGGAGTATAGAAGATGGTGGGCACTTAGAATATCTACAGAAGGGAGAGATGATTGAGGGGCAAAGAGCTGAGGCCATTGCTTCATTGTGGGCAACTGCAGGGGCCCACACTAGGATCTCTGTGAGCAGAAGCTTGTATCCTGGAACAGCCTTCTCAGGATGTAGAAAAATCTTAAACTGGCCCAGAGAATTGCATCTGAGTTATGCTGGTTTGAGGCTGTTATAGGTTTCTTAAGGAAAGAAAATTTAGGATGAGGCTCTATTGTTAGATTATCTAATAACACACCATTCTCATTATAGAGCTGTGTAGAAGTGACTTTTATAAAATGGACAGAATCTGGACTAATGACTTTTAACCTTCTAACTGAAAAACTACAATCACTGAACCATGTGCTCTTGTGACCTGGGCACCTGAACCTTGGTTCCTTGGAACCTCTATTTGCTGATCTTCCCAAAGATAACAAATGAAAGTAGGTATGCGTGAGAATTAATATAGCAAAGTATTGAAAGGCAGCACACGCATCTTCACTGAATACGATGAAAATCTTGGGAAGGATGCTTGACACTGTGTGTATGAGATGTTTTAGAACTGGGGATGAAAAGGCAAGATTGTCTGATAAGGGTGGATTCGAGTCTAATCCCTAAACTGAACCTGGAGAAACAGTTTTAAATAAAAGTATGGGTGAGGCCTGACTCACAGTTCCAGGGCACAGTTCCAGGAGATGTCTGGGGGAGTGGGTGTTCTCTGAGTTTAGACCCACTCTTAAAAGTAAAGTTGAGAACCAGGCTGTTTTATTGAGATATCAACTATAATGTAGAATGGTACACTGCAGAGCTAGGGCTTGGCTTCATACATCTTGTTACTAATTTTGTATGGTCTTCATACATATGCTTTAGCTACTGATTCTTTGTATGAGGGTCTGAGGCTCAGAGTGGGAAAAACTGCAGTTATGACAAGGGAGCAAGTAGCCAGCACTCCGTACTCTCCGTACTCTCAGTGCATACAGCTGTCCCCAGGCACTGAACAGAGTATCAGTAATCCCAGGTAGGTGTACAACTGATGGTGACACAGCATACAAATGTGTATCACATGACAAAGCGGAGGAGTTTACATGTAATTTTTAAACACTTTGGTCCAAACTGCACATAGAAACAGCATGTCACAGTCCCATGTTCTCAAAGAACTCAGACAAGAATTCTCCACCCAGTTGAAGCTTAAACACTTCATAAGCCTCCTAGAAGCACTGAGATCTGAAACGCAGCCTTGACCTTCAGCTGACTTACTAGTCAGACTCAGTTAGCTCTGACTCTCAGCTAACCAGTCCTCCACGCCTAACTGAATGGCCTCCACACCAGGACATGTCTATAATCCTGTTTGAGTGTGATGCATGGCGTGGAGTTATTTATCTGCATCAACAATAAAACTGTGTGCTGTATTTTGGCCTTGTTAAATTGAATTCACAGCACTACTTACTTTTAGGCTCACTTCATTCCTGGAGGCTAACAGAACAGGTAAAGTGAGTAGTGATATCCTGATTTTGTAATTGAAGAACTTGGGCTAGAATTTACCTTCACTATGCAGGGAAGAAGATAGGGTGCAGCTGAAGCAAGAGTGCAGAGGGCTCTGTCTGCATCCCCTGACTCATGGTTTAATCTGTTTTAACTGAAGACTCTGCACTTGTGGTCCTTGGCCATAGCTCTGCCTTGGAGAGTGGCCTGCTGATGCAAGGAAGAACCTGAGGGGCTCCCATAATGACAGGTGCAAATAAAGACAAGGGATTTTTTGTCTTTTTGAGACAGAGTCCCCCTGTATCCCCAGCTGGAGTGGCCTGGAACTCACTATATAGACCAGGCTGGCCTCCATGTCACAGAGATCTGCCTGCCTCTACCTCCTGAGAGTTGGGATTAAAGGCATGCACTACCACGCCCAACATTAAAGGGAAAATTTTATCTGTGTATGTCTACTTTTCTTTAACTAGTGATCTCAGCTTCCAGAACAACTTGGACCACGAGCAGGCCTTGGAATGCTGTCTTTGAATAGCACACACAGCAGCGGTGACTTATCCAGTATGCTCACACAGCCTGATCTGAATAATCTGGGGACAAGGTGGTGATGGCAAAGCCCCTGGGTGACAACTAAAACCATCACACTCTGAGTTTCATCAAGCCACTAGTACATCCAGACCTAGAAAAGGCCTGGGTGGGGGCCATTTGGTTAGGCTTGTATGGCCGGTTAGCTGAGAGTCAGAGCTAACTGAGTCTGACTAGTGAATCTGCTGAAGGTCAAGGCTGTGTTTCAGATCTCAGTGCTCCTAGGACGCTTAGGAAGTGTTTAAGCTTGGATTGGGTGGAGAATTCTTGTCTGAGTTTTTTGAGAACATGGTACTGTGACATGCTGTTTCTATTCACAGTTTGGATGAAAGTGTTTTAAATTACATGTAAACTCTTCCACTTTGTCATACACATTTTTATGCTATGTCACCATCAGTCGTATGCCTACCTGGGGTTACTGCTCTGCCCAGTGCCTGGAGACAGCTGTATGTACACACCAGGAGAGTATGGACTGCTGACTACTCGCTTCTATCACCTTCTATGACTTCTAGTGGGCCCTCTTGTGACTGCCCACCTACTCACCTCCTCTCTTCTTTCCTTGATATGTAATTCACATGAATGACTAAACCCCTCTTTGATTTGATGCTTTTGGAGCAAATTTGCTTACTTACCAATAAATGGAGTATTTGATTATTTAGAGTGGGTTTTGCCTATTAACTGAGGGTGATGGTTACTTTTGTAGAACCATGATTGACTGTTTCTCCTGATACAGGGGGGCCTCCTGTGAGAGCCATTGAGGCCTTCCTTTACCTACCCTGTGTCTGGAACTGCGGCTTGGTGATGTGAACTCAGAGAAGGTATGGCAGAGGCTTCTCCAAGAGCTTCAGTGTAGTTTTGGGAAAGTCATTCCTTCCTGGTCATATCCTATATACAAAGAATGATCTTAGCTCTGAAACCAAGTTTCTCAGATTATTGTAGAAGACATTTGTAGTGATTTCTGAAACGATATGCTTCTCCATGCAACCATTCTGGTAGATATTCTTGAGCACCTCACGTATGGTGAGGAACAGATTGGACTAATGGAAAAATGCCTAGCTGGGATTCATAGAGCTCCAGATTTGGAAGACAATATGGTACAAAAGAAAGGGTGTGGGCTTTGGACCCAGACTCCAAGAAACATATCTTAGCTTTGGTTTTCTTGGGTATGAAATGAGGCTGCTAATTGCCTTATAAGGTGGTTGTAGGGATCAAGTGAAGTCATATAGATGCTGATATTTTCTAGTTTGGTATCTGGTATCCCTACTCCAGACCTGTTTCCTGTATTTTAACCTGATAGCTGTGTGTCTATATCTAAAGCTGTGTTCATCATTTCTATCTGTCGCTCTCTGGATGGTCCCTCTCTTCCTCTTCCTCCTCCTCTTCCTCCTCCTCCTCCTCCTCCATATCCTTATTTACTTTACTGAAGGGTTTCATTATTCTCGTCTGTCCAAACCGGATGCCTGGAGCTGTCCTCACATCTTTCCCCTCTTTCAGCCTGGAAAATCCTACCAGTTATTCAATCTTTTGAATTCTGTTTTCCCAGATATCACTGTTCTCTAGAAAGTCCACCTTCATCATCTAGTGCATATGTGAATGGGGAACTGCCATTGCTCACTCACTCTTGTGCAGAGTCAAGTCCACCCTCTGTTGACCCAGACCTTTCCACTTTCTTGTACTGTCAGGTCGCACACCCTCATTTTTACCACTCCCCTACCACTGTGAGTGATTCTTGAACCATCTACTGCCTCCATTTAGTACCTGGATGGACCCTTTATTGTTTACTATGGCTGCTTGCTTCATGTGTTCCGGTCTTTTTTAAAAAAATATTTTATTTATCATTTTTATTTTTATGTGTATGAGTGTATTGCCTGCATGCATGTGAGTGCACGCATGTTGTGCAATGCTGCGGAGGTCAGAAGAGGGCTTCGGATTCCCCTGGAACTGGAGTTAAGGATGGTTCATAGCATCCATGTGGGTGCTGGGAATCGAACCCGGGTCCTCTGCAAGAGCGGTTGGTGCTCTTAACCACTGAGCTATCTCTTCAGCCCTGTTCTGGTCTTCTTAAAAGAACACAAGACTTTAGTCAATAACTTGTGTCCATTTTGTAGATAAATGACCCCAAGCTTACCACAGCTCAGGGCAGTGAAACATGCTCCATGAATAAATTGAATTCAATATAGATTGTGGCTTCAATTTGGGGTTCAAAGCTGGGCTCGGAAAACTTTTTCTGTAATGAACCAGCTAGTACATATTTTAGGCTTGGAAGCATGCAGGTTTTGTTCTTTGTTACATGCAGTCACGTACTCAGCCTTGGGGACTATATTAATGAGTCAGTGTGACTGTTTTTTTGTTTTTTTAAAGACAGTGTCTCCCTGTAGCCCCAGTTGACCTGGAAGTCAATATGTAGACCAGGCTGGTCTCAATCTCACAGAGATCCTCCTGCCTCTGCCTCCTGAGTACTGGGATTAAAGGCATGTGCCACCATGCCTGGGATGACTGTGTTTTAATAAAACTTTATTTATAAAATCAATTTGGCCAGCATGCTGTTTTCAGAATCCCGACTTAAAGGAAATGGTGCTAATCACTTCCTCCCTACCAAGGTTCAGAGACCCAGTTGCTTTCAAGAGCAGAAAGACTGTAAGAGCCAGAAGTTGTGGGGACCAGAGTGAAACAGGGTCTTTTGGACACAACAGTACCGCTGCACTCAGGAGGTCTCACAGCCATGTGGTTGCCTGTGCAAGGTAAATTCATTCAGCATTTCAGCTTGAAGTAGAGATGGGCTCATGCACTCCCACCCTAGCTGAGGAGTTGATAGTTGCTGGCTTCTGTGGGAGGGATGTGGCCCTGGTAGGTCTACCACTGCACTCCAGTTGATGCCCCAACATCCATGAATATATGGACAGCACTAACTGAACTCAGTGCATTATAAAAAGGAAAATAAAAAGGACATAAGTTGGGATGGGGTATGCATTCATGAAATTCTCAGAAGAATTAATAAAAGTATTTTGAAAAAGAATGGTGCTAATGAGACCCTGTGTAAGCCCCTGTCCTAGTTTGTTTCTTCATTGCTGTGACAAAACAGTCTGACCACTACCAACTTGGGGAGGAAAGGGTTTATTTATCTTACATCTCCCAGGTCACAGTTCATCAGGGAGCCCAAGGTAGGAACCTGGAGTCAGGAGCTAGAGCACAGGCCATGGAGGAACACTGCTTACTGGCTTGCTCCCCTGGCCCCTGCTCAGCCTGCTTTTTTATGCAACACAGGCCCACCTGCCCAGGGGTGGCACCACCCACAGTGGGCTGGGCCCTCCCACATCACTCAACAATCAAGAAGATGCCTCATAGACAGGGCCACAGGCCGGTCCTATGTAGGCAATTCCCCAATTGAGGCTCCCTCAACCCAGGTGTGTCAAGTTGACACTAAAGCTATCCAGCACAGCCTCTTTGAGTCTCTATTGATGAGCTTTGTTGCAACACTGAGAATTCCAACTGTGGCCAATTACCTTGTCAGAGATATATCATCATTACTGTGGAGCTGTTGGAGGCAGAGGGCCACTTGTACAGCCATTCTGAGAGCACAGCAAGTAGCTCGCCCCCCTGGCCCCCACAGCAGACTTTTTCCATGGCAGGAGTTCAGTGGTCCATCACGGGCAGGAAACACAGCCACCATACATGGAATAACTGCTGTGTGCCAAATATTTCATACATTGTATTTTATGTCATTGAATACAGTGATCCATTGAGGCATGACATTTTCCACTTTTCAAATGGAGAGACTAAGGCCTAGGACGTTGTGTAATGGGCTTGAGGTCACAGGGAAGACACAGTGGATCTTGGTCTTGTTTGTGTTCTTACTTCCCCACCACCATATTTTCACACTAACTCTTGTGCTGGTGAGTAGAATCCTAAAGAGAATGCTGTGATCCTGTCCAGGCAGACTGGTGTAGCAAGATGGTATTTACTGTCTCAGCTGAGTTTGTGCTCTCAGGTTTACTAATTGTCACAACTTGTCTCTTGGACCCGTAAGTGAACGATACACTTGTATTGTCAAGGACCTCAGAGATCTTCCTCTGGAAAGAGTCATCTGCAAACATATGAGTATTCTTATATAGTAATAATTAAACGGAAATTAGAGTCTCACCTATATTCACACTTCTGCTGCAAGGAAATTTAGATGGAATTTCAGCATCTTCTTTTCCCTGCTGTGGTGTTCATCCCGGTGGTGGGAGCCAATACAATGGTACTGTGCCATGAAAATACGCTCATTTCCGCACTCGAGCCTCCCCCAGGGTAAGTCACGCTGCTCAGGGAAGATATTAACAACTATGAAGTCTTTAAAATTCCCTTATACTCAGGCTCTGTTACTTAGGCTGGAGAGGAATGGTAAAAAGGACAATACATAATTATTTTAGGACTTTTTAAAGCTTGAGTTTCCAAAGGCCAAATATCTACATTTGCCTTTTATTTTGCCTTCTTGCAAACCAAGGTATAAATTCAGACTTTCTTGGTATTTTCCTCCTCTCTTCTTTTCTTTTTCTCCTTCTTTTCTCCTCTTTCTTCCCCTCCCACTTTCCTTCTCTCCTCCCCCCTTCTTCCCTCCATCCAGTTTTTTTTTTTTTTTCTGGTTGTTGTGTTTTGTTTTGAGACAGGGTCTCTCTGTAGCCCTAGCTGGCCTAGAACTCACTATGTAAACGCATTCCAGATTGGCCTCATCTCACAGAGATCCACCTGCCTCTGCCTCCCAAGCACTGGGATTACAGGTGTGTGCCACCACTCTGCATCCATCCGGTTTAAACACTCCTCTGTGCTCTGCACTTTGGCATTTTATTTTTGTTGTGTCTGTGCTGCTGTAGAGCCTTTTTTTCTTTACCATATGACTGAATTCTCTGAGAGTCATGATTATCATTCTAGATGAAAAAACAATCACAAGTATACAAACAACTTATCTTCTGTAGTTAAATCTATTGGTCGCCTACTCAGCTTTCCTGTTGCAGCAGTTATTTATTTACTATTAGATTGAAGAGCTGCAGATGTAGAAGAGTGGGAAGTGAATCCCGTTGTACTTGGCATCATGTGCAGTGGTTTCCCAGAATGCCCAACTGAGCAGCCACCACTACGACCACATGAATAAAGCACGCTACCTCAGTCATAGAAGTTTTCAAATGCAAAAGAATACTGTTCTCTCAGCACCAAATATGTGTGAGCGCGTTGTGCTTTTGAGCATGTGAAAAACCAGAGACTTGCTGGGAGATGCTTCATTTGGGAACCAAAAGGCTTCAAAAGCTTACAGTCCAGTCCACAAGGCTTTGAAGTGAGATGGGTAGTGTGGTGATGAGAGGAAGCTGGGCCCTCCATGGGGTGCTGTATTATTTCAGGCTTTCATTTCCAGCCGCAAAGCAAACAAGGCCCCCTGGTGCTCTGACTTACCCAGGTTATCTTTGCCTTCAGAGAGGGTTATACTTCCACTAAAGCCAAGAAAGCTAATTGGTTCAGTTTGTTCTATATTCAGGCATCCTTGAATGATTCCGATTCCTTATTTTGATTTATTTATAATCACAATGGCGTTTGTCATTGCTTTTGCTGTTGTGAAAATTGAAGTCTAAGAAGTGTAATAGTTTAATTATATACTGTGCTTGAAGTCATGGAGTGGTTAACTTTGGAGCTATTTTCAACCTTCTGTCTCTTCTGTCTTCTGTGTAGACAATGAGCTAGATGCTCACCTTCCCAGCAGCCTTTGCGGCTAAAATGGCAATGGGACCTAGTGGTAATCAATGGCATAGTAGTCTTGGTAGCTCTGAGGGAATGTTTTCTGATGAAGGGAACAATTGAGTTTGTGACCCCTCTCCTTTTTCCCCCCTGTCTTGTATGCAGATAAGGTGACTGGATCTTCTGTAACTATTTTGTGAATGATGACAATTATTATTATTAAAATTATTATTTTTAAGTTATATGTGTATGTATGTGTGGGGGTTGGGGGACTGTGTGTGAGTGCAGTGCTGAAGTTACAGGCAGCTGTGAGCTGCCTGATGTGGGTGCTGGGAATCAAACTCCGGTCCTCTGGAAGAGCAGTGCACACTCTTAGCCACTGAGCCATCTCTCCAGATTCTTATACTGATGAAAGGACTCATTGTTTAGGTTGAACTCCATATAAACAAGCAATTCCAAATATCTTCCCAGTAAATATCTATCTAGTTTTTGGTGTGGAAGCAAGTTTCCTAGTAACACTAGAAAAGTGGGAGAAAATGTTATAATAATTTGAAGAATTGTTTTGTGCATAAAATCTGAATCCCAAATAGTATTAAAGGTAAATTTTCTTTTCTTCTTATTTATTTTATTTTATTATTATTATTTTTTTGGGGTCTTTTTGAGACAGGGTCTCCCTGTAGCCCCAGCAGTTCTGGAACTCACTATGTAGCTAGCCTTGAACTCACAGAGATCCGCCTGCTTCTGCCTCCCGAGTGCTGTGATTAAAGGCGTGCACTACCACGCCCAGCCTCTTTTCTTTTTTTTAAAGATGAAAAGTCAGTATGCTGAGAAACCCTGGCAGTAGAGGAACAGTGTAGGCCCTTGGTGGTTTCATTGAGCAGCTGAGCTAAAGCTATTCACAACTAGTCCTTGGCCTCTTTTGCTATGTGAGAAAAATGAATCTCTCTGATTTATTATTACTGTTAGCTGGAGTTTCTCTTACTGCAGCAGAAGGCATTCTCTGCTGACACAGATACAACAGTCAATAAACGGTAGGACCAGTGGGGTAATTTTTGTGGTGTGTGTGTGTGTGTGTGTGTGTGTGTGTGTGTCTATGCTGCATGTGCACATGTGTGAGTGGTGCACAAGGCAGAGGCAGGTTTCTGCTTCTTTACTGTCCACCATTTTCTCTTGACAGGACTTCTCTCACTGAACCTGGAGCTGGGTTGATGACCAGCAAGCTCCAGGGTTCCTCCTGTCTTTCCCAATCCTCAAGCTAGGGTTTCAGATGTGTGACCATGCCCAGATTTTTACATGGATGATGGGGATTTGAATTTAGGTGTTTTAAAATATATATATTTTATTACTTTTATTTTATGTGTATGAGTGTATTGCCTGTATGGATGTAAGTGCATCCGTGTCATGCAATGTGAGTGGAGGTCAGAAGAGGGTGTTAGAGTCCATTGAACTGGAGTTACAGACGGCTGTTAGCAGCCATGTGGGTGCTGGGAATTGAACCTGGGTCCTCTGCAAGAGTATCCAGTGCTCGTAACCTCTGAACCATCTCTCCAGCTCCTGAATCTGGGTCTTCATGCTTGCACTGCAAGTGCTCTTACCTACTGAGCTTTCTCCCTAGCCCAAGAAAAAGGAAAAGTAAACTTTGACCTTTGTGATATTGCGGGGGAGTTAGTGCATTTCATTATTCAGAAATGATGATGTCACCAAGATACACAAATGAATGCTGCACTTTCATGGAAGATGTTCCCATGAACTTCCTCAGAGGAGCCTGTTTAATAAAGCACATTTTTCTCTTCCCAGGAACACTTTACTAGAGGGAAAGCACCTTTCCCTTAGGTTAAAAGGAATTTTTGCAAGAAATACTTCATAATCCAATATTGATCATGGAGTATTAGTAACACATAAACAACAAGACATTTGTAGGAATTAAAGTCTGCAAACTTATTCACAATCAATATTATCAGTATAATGTTTTGATTTGTTCTCTGAATCAGAAATGTGACTTCTGAGATCTAGTTCTTGTGTTCAACCTTCATGATTTTGGGAGGAGCTAGAGGAAATGCCAAGTCTTGGGAGAAGCCAGGATGCCCGAGTTTCCCCAGTAGGCCTGCTTATTGTCTCCTTCCCCTCTGTGCTCTTGGCTTTGACAGCTGTCTCCTTGTATCCCTTCCTCCAAGAAAAATAAGAACCCTAGTCACCAGTCCAGTTTTTATTTCATCAGAAGGAAGACTACTTTGTTCCCTTTGCCTCATGTTTCCAGCAGTTACTAAAGACAATCTATGGCAAATTTAGGAATTAAATAAAACACTTTGCCAGTTTCTTCTTGTTTGCATGCTTATATGCTGAAGAATGGGTGACCTAGTTTAGAAATAAGATAATTTCTCTTAATAAAAAGAAATATAAGTCGTTATGCACTGGCGAGTGGTTTGAATTCAATGAACAATTACGTGGTATTGGCATCTCATTTCCAGAATGTGCCACCTTCCAATCCCCTTGTTTCTATAGCTTTCTACTGGAACCTCAGTTTTAGAACTTTGTTTTAAAATAATTAAAAGTAATTATTATGTTTGTGAGATGTGTATCTGCTGGTGTCATGGTGCTGTCAGAAGACAACTATGGAGTCAGTTCTGTCTTTCTACCTTTTATGTGGATTCCAGGTGTTGAACTTGGGTACTCAGGCTTGCATAGCAAGAGTTTTACCTGTCAAGCCATCTCACCAGCCCCAGTTCTAGAACTTTTAATAGTGTTAGGGATGTTTGTGCATGTGTCTGCCTGCCTCTCCTTCCAGACTGTGCATTTGTAGAGGGCATTGATGGATTTGATTTATCTCTGTATTCTCTCACATCATCTGCAAGATTTCATTTTTGTGTGACATGTTAAGTTTGTGGGAGTCAGTTCTCTCCATGCATTAGAAGCTGTGTGCTAGCTTGGTCTGTGAGGTGGGTAATATCTGAGTCACATATCAGATGATTCCTAACTAAGCTTCTGAGACAGTCTACATGATCATTTTGTTAGCATCAACCAAGCTCTGATTACTCAATGTTATATACTTATGCTGCAGTTAAACTAAAACTAAGCAGCATACTTAAACAACTCGAACAGAATTAAGGTGACTGGTTAATGTCACACAAATGTACCTGCTCCTCTTCTAAAATGAAGTGCATCCTCCCTAGCAAAGGTTGACGTTTTCCAAACTGACTGGTCTCAGTTGAGACAAAGCGCATTTATCAGAAATTTGGATTGACGTGGAAAACAAAATTAGATCATTACTATTTTTCCTTTAAAATGTAGCTGTAAGTAACATGTCTTTAAAGTCTTATGCAATTTTTTAAAAACTTTAATGATAGGGCTGGAGATAGCTCAGCAGTTAAGAGCACTGGTTGCTCTTGCAGAGGACCTGGGTTCAAATCCCAGAACCCATATGGTGGTTAACAACCTTCTGTAACTCCAGTTCCAGAGGCTCCAACGCCCTCTTCTGGCCTCTGCAGGCATTGAATGACATGGGACTTACATACATGTAGGTATAACACTCATACATATAAAATTAAAAAATTGAAACACTAAGAAAAAGACAGTGACTTTTAAATTTAAACTTTATATATTTTGTGTGTGTGTGTGTGTGTGTGTGTGTGTGTGTGTGATGTGTGTCTGAGTATAGATGCTCACCTGCCATGGTGTGTGTATGGGAAGTCAGAGAACAATCTCAGGTGTCAGACAATCCTCACCTTTCTGTTTGGGGTAGGGCTGTGGATGTTAACTTTCTTCATGTTGCAGACAAGCCGGTCTGAAAACTTCCAGGGTTCCTCCTGGCTCTGCCTCCCATCTTGCTGTAGGAACCCTGGGATTACAGACAGGTGTTACCACATCCATCTTTTTTACATGGGTTCTGGAGATTCTAACTCAGGTCCACACATTTGCATGATAAGCAACCCTGCCCCAAACAGAAAGGTGAGGATTGACACTGAGCCATCTCTCAAACTCCAAGGAGACCTGGTGCTGAAGAGTTAGAAATGGCAGGACAAATAGACTTTCCACTGAAAACCCTTTCATATACACCTGTTCTAAGATTAAATAGAGACATAAA
>NW_008352391.1:371099-373460 GCF_000622305.1 Nannospalax galili
TAAACTTTATATATTTTGTGTGTGTGTGTGTGTGTGTGTGTGTGTGTGTGATGTGTGTCTGAGTATAGATGCTCACCTGCCATGGTGTGTGTATGGGAAGTCAGAGAACAATCTCAGGTGTCAGACAATCCTCACCTTTCTGTTTGGGGTAGGGCTGTGGATGTTAACTTTCTTCATGTTGCAGACAAGCCGGTCTGAAAACTTCCAGGGTTCCTCCTGGCTCTGCCTCCCATCTTGCTGTAGGAACCCTGGGATTACAGACAGGTGTTACCACATCCATCTTTTTTACATGGGTTCTGGAGATTCTAACTCAGGTCCACACATTTGCATGATAAGCAACCCTGCCCCAAACAGAAAGGTGAGGATTGACACTGAGCCATCTCTCAAACTCCAAGGAGACCTGGTGCTGAAGAGTTAGAAATGGCAGGACAAATAGACTTTCCACTGAAAACCCTTTCATATACACCTGTTCTAAGATTAAATAGAGACATAAATAGGCAACAAATATATTTCCATATAATTTTGGAAGAAGATCAAAATGAGAAGATTTGTACAACCTGATGCTGAGATTTATCATACAACTAAAATATTCAAGATAGTGTAACATTGGTTTAAGGCCATATATAAAGATCAATGGAACAGATTTAGAATCCAGAAATAGACCAACGGATATATGGCCAATTGATTTTTGATGAAGATATTAAGTAACTTATTTTAACCATTAGTTTTCCACTGAAAAAAGATGAACTTTGACACCTACCTAATGTGATACACCAAAAATTAACTCAAGATGAATCTTGGACCTAAATATAAAAGCCAAAATAGTAAAACTGAAAGAAGATAGAATAAGATCATTGTGACTTTGGGTAGGCAAAGATTTCTCAGGTAGGACAGAAAAATAAAACCATAAAGAAAAAAAACTGATAAAATAGACTTTGTCAAAGTGAAAACTTACACTTAAAAAACCCGAACTAATAAGTGGGGAAAAAGTCATAGAATGGGAGAATGCATATATAAGACATAACCTTTTTTTCATATTTTATGTGTATAAGTGTATTGCCTGCATGTATGTAAGTGTATCCATGTTGTGCAGTGTCCATGGAGGTCAGAAGAGGGCATTGGATGCCCTGGAACTAGATTTACGAATGATTGTTAGTTGCCGTGTGGGTGCTGGAAATCGAGCCCAGATCCTCTGCAAGAGCAACCAGTGCTCTCAATGGCTGAGCCATTTCTCCAGCTCTAAGACACAGCTCCTGTAAACACATTTTGCCCAAAATTATGGATAGAAAATTTTCAAAGAGACCGTTTGTCAAGACATAATGACTGGTAAGCAAGCGGAGAGATGTCCATCAGTAATAGTCATCAGGGAAATGTCAGTAAACTCACAGTGGGAATTAAGATTCAATGATCCCAAGGGCTGGCAAAGACAGGCAGCAGCTGTAATTCCCGAGTATTGGTCGTTGGAATGGCAAAAGTACTGCTCTTGGAATCACCGCACACTCCAGAAATCCCACTATTGGGCAGTTGCACAAGAGAAATGGAAACATGGTCACAAAAAAGCTGTGTCCTCAAATGCTGTATTCGTTTCCTGGGGTCACCTTTACCATTTACAAATTACAAAGAGAAACAAATGAAACAGCGCCTCCCCCCAACGGAGTGACTTTTAAATATCAAAATTTATCCTCTCACAATTTTAGAAGGATGGCAGTCCAAAACCTGAGTATTGGCAAAGCCTTGTTCTCTGCACACTCTAGGGGGACCCTGTTCCCTGATGTTGCCAGTCGTCTCTAGTACCCCCTTCCTTGGAGGCACTTGATTCTGGTCTGATTGGCATCTCTTGGCCTTCTTCTCCTTGTTTGCCTCTGTGTTTCTCTTCTTTTCTCATAAGAACACAGTCATATTGTGTTGAGGTCCCCCATAGTGAGTTCATCTGAACTGAACTATACTTAAAACATATTTTTTTATTAATTTTATGTGTATGAGTGTATTGCCTACATGTATATAAGTGCACCCATGCTGTGTAATGCCCGCAGAGGTCAGAGGGGGGTGTCAAATCCCCTGGAGTTATGGATGGTTGTTAGCTGCCCTGTAGGTGCTGGGAATTGAACCTGGGTCCTCTGCAAGGGCGGTCAGTGCTCTTAACTGTTGAGTCATCTCTCTAGCTCCTCAACTGGACTATACTTTAAAGATACTATTTTCAAATGAGATTATATCACATGTATCAGGGACTAACTCTTCCAACACATTATTTTTGGAGGACACATTCAACCCACAATAAATGTTGATAACAGCTTTATTGGAAATAATTTCTTATGCAAACAACTCAAATGCCCATCAACTGGTAATAGGTAACGAATTGTG
>NW_008352391.1:373486-422488 GCF_000622305.1 Nannospalax galili
AAAAAAAAAGCAGTAATGGGGTTGATTTACTGATATGCATAAGGCAAAGCAAACTCAACACATTTTTTCTGGGTTCAAGAAGCAGAGAGAATTTGTGCCATATGATTTCAAAAGTGTGAAATTCTAGAAATGAATGGTTTCATATATAAACATAGCAAAAGCAGATTAATGTTTGTGTGAGGCCTGGAATTACAGAAATATCGAATGAACTGCAATTCAGCTCTACATTACTTTTTACAGAAATAGGAATTTCTGGACCTTGGTTTTGGTGGTAGTTGCAAAAGTGTGTAAATTTGCCAATAGTTTTTGAACTGAGCAGTACTGAACACACTCATTTTCTGTAAATTATACCTCAATAAAGTTTATTTTAAAAAATATATAAATAACTATTAATCTATGGCATAAGGCAAGTCTCATCTTTATGAACATGTTTACTTTTATTTATTTAAATGAATGTTTGCATCATTTACAGAAGATGTCAGACTCTATCCCTTCACCACTGGGAAGTGATGGAGCAGTCCTTCATCCTTCTCATTGAACAAAAGCATTCCTTCTTTTTCTTCTCTTGGTGGACTGCTCATTACAGCCGTGTAGTTTGGGGTGACCTCCAATTGTAATGGACTTCCTTTTTGCCTGTACTGTGTAACTCTCCTCCTATTCTAGTTAGCTCCTCTAGTGCTGTGATAAAGTATTGACCAAAAGCAACTTGCAGAGGAAAGGGTTTATTTGACTTACAGCTCACAGCTCTTCATTGAAGGAAGCCAAGGCAGGAACTCAGGGCAGGAGTCTGGAGGCAGGAGCTAATGGAGTAACCATGAAGGAATGCTGCTTACTGGTTTACTCCTCTGGCCTGCTGCTCAACATGCTTTCTCATACAACCCAGGACCACCTGCCCAGGGGTGGCACCATCCACAGTGTGCTGAGCCTTCCCACATCACTCAACAATTAAGAAAATGCCTCACAGCTAATGGATAGAGAAATTCCCCAGTTGAGATGCCCTCTTCCCAGGTGTGTCAAGTTGACAACAGATACTATCCAGCACACCTGGCTATGACTCCCACTCTGCCAATGATTCAGAAATCAGCCAATTCTCTTGCACCTCCCTTCTTCCCTGTTCCTGTTTTTTTTTTTTTTTTAGCCAATAAAATAATAAAATTTCTCTTTTTGTGAAGTGAGTTGAAATGAATTTTCTTCCAAGTCCAACCAAAAGAATCATAACATATTAAGATTACAAAAGTCTATTAGCCCTCAACAGGCCCCCTCCTATGTATTGAGGGCTTGTTTCTATAAAAACCTCACCTGATTTACACAATATTTTCAAGTTGTCAGTGTTCCACGTTAGTCAGCTTTCCATCACTGTGACAAAATACTTGAGATATAAGCAGCTTATAAAGAAGAAAGGTTTATTTTTGGATCATGGTTTCAGAAATTTTGGTCCACCACCACTGTGGCAGGGCATCATGGTAGGAGCATGTGGTGGAGTTGCTGCTTGCTTATGGAAACTAGGACTCGAAGTGAAAGACAGGAAGTATCCAAAGTCCCAACATCCTGCCAAAGGTATGTCCCCAGTGACCTAACATCCTTTCATTAGGTTCTAACTTCTTAAGGTTACATCATCACCTCATTGTGCTTCAGGGTGAGGACCAAGTCCTCAACCCATGAGCCTTTGGGAGACACAGAGGAGCCAAACTATAGCATCTCTCTGAACGAAGGTGCCCTGGGCAGTGACTCCAGCTGTGGTCTTTCCCAGTATGTTGGAATGCTGATCCACTTTTGTTTTATTTTCTTTAGTGTTGATTCATACGGCACAGGATTGGGTTGGATATTTTGGCAATTAGCTCGCCTCTTGCCTTGTATTGACCATGAAGGCGACAAGCTTAAACCATACTTAAAAGTTTAAAGATAAATTATTATCAAGATGGCTCTCCTTCCTCTAGTGCTTTTGGTATAGAGAAGAGCTGGTTTCAGCATCCCCCCTAATAATTTTTTCTATTATTTAATTCTGACTTAAATCCTCCTTCTGATACTTTAGAATGTAATTGAACTTTTAGTCTGCTAACTATAGTATACTTCTCAGTTTTGCTTCATTTATTAATTTAATAAGCATAAGGTGGGAAAATGATTTTTTTAAATTATGTATTTGTATTGGTGTTAGTATGCATTCCTAAAAGTTTAACTTAGGTCTGGTCAATATTGGTTTAGGTATTTCCCAGGAAGTCCATGGGAAACCTATGGACTGGCATCCCTCTGCCTTGCTATTGGTAATAATTCTCTCATGACCTCGGGAATCTTCATTATCCACAGCTGTTTGGCATTTCCCCATTTCCCATTAATGCTGCTCTCTGATCACTTCTTCAAAGCTTTTGGTAATAATTTGGAGCTCGGGGCTTGGGGCCCAAGACTTCCACTTACATGACACTACTTAACATTCTCTGTATGTCTCCAGATCTCCCCAGGGTCTGATCTCATTTTCCTTGGTGCAGAAGACAGAAACAAAATGAAAATGCAGTTATTTACTTCCGACATCATCTACATGACTGAAATCCTCTGTCATTTTCTCCTTGTGGGCTTGTTGTGGGGGACAAAAGGAGCTCCGGTTGGCAAGGTGCATGGCATAGCTAAGACAGTCACGGAATGCTGGCGCAGCCCCTGTTGCAGGCAAGGTGATCTCTAGGGGTGAGCATCACTGATAGCAAAGGTTCTGGGAGGGTACAACAGGCAGCTTTAGGCAGATGGTTTCTCTATACAGGTCTCTAGTGCCCACCTTCTCATTGCTGTCTCCATGGGAGGAAAAGGTACAGCCTCAGTTTCAGAGACAGAGTATCATAAAACCCAGCACCTGAAGGCCTTCATGGAAAGAATTCCAGCATGCCCTCCTGGATACCAAATGAGTGTAAGGGGAACATGGAAACTGGAGTTTGGGGAAACCCTGTTAGCAGTGGACCGTTGCCTTCTCAGACAGAGGAATTGGGGAGACGAGTGGTGGGTACTGGAATGGGAAGCTCAGAAGAGTGAAACTCTTGGAGCAAATGACTCCTTCCAGTCCCTTCCCCAGGAGACTGGACCAAGGTCCATCTAATGCCTCTGTCGGCTTAAGATCATGTGTGTAACATAAAAAATTTTAAGCCCTTAAATACTTGCCTGAGAAAGCTCAATTAATTAGTTCCTATCAAAACCTACCTTATGTCCCTGATCTCCCCCTTTAGCATGCTCACCTGAGAAAACTGAACTGTAAACTAGTTTCTCTGTCCTTTTGAGATGTATTTTCTAGTTTAAGAGTCTTTTCCCAGGCCCTGTGATGTAATAATTGAGGACAGGGTCCCTGCTATCCAGTTTCAACAGGTGAGTAAGGCCAGTTAGCAGAAGAACAGAGGGCCTAATCTCACTGCCAGTTTCTTGCAACGTCTCCAGGACTTTTCTTTCAGTTCATTCTAGTGTTTGAAAGGCTTCTTGCTTTAGTTTCTGTAGAGTTGAGCTACTGAACTCAGTTGGAGTCTCTCTCCCTATGGCAATAGCTTGAGCAAAACATGTCTTGCTTTTTTTAAGCCAGTGCCCAGTGAATAATTTCTGTTTGACAAGGAATTCAAATCATCATTGGGTTGAGATACTAGAGTACAGGCCGACTTGAACATGGAGGTGCAAGCAGACCTAGCTGTGGAGAGCTAAAGTTGATGAGGAAGGATGAGGTAGAATTCTACAATAATGTTTCTTAGGGACAAGATGTAGAGACGGCAGCCTGGTGATAGTGTGAGCAGAGTATCAGATCAGTGAGGTGATGTAATAGCGTATCAACTGAGTGCACTCAACTGGAATTTTCTAATGGGGACTATAACACTCTACTTTTGCCTCTGTTACCTTTTACATCCATGCTTAGAGAAGTGTTTAAAAGGCATACGTGTAACATTTATGAGGGGGTACGAATATAATCTAAGCAGTTTGAATAAAGAGCTAAAATTATTGGGATGAATCTGATAGTGAAGTCTAGGAAATAGAGTGTCATACACAGGTAGGGTAGGCTAGCATTCTGTGTCTTTTCAGGATGCTGCAACAAAAATACCTTAGATTGAGTCATTTATAATAGCAGACCTTTATGGCTGTCTGTTCTGGAAGCTGGGAAGTCCAAGATCAAGGTGCCAATAGATTCAGTGTCTGAGGAAGGCTGCTATCTGCTTTAAAGAGGACACCTTTCATGTGAACGGACATGGCAGAAGAGCAAAGAAGCATCCTTATGTGTCCTTTGTAAGAGTATACTGTTAGTTATTTTTCTGTCGCTGAGATAAAACACCATGACCAAGGCAGCTATGAAGGAAGAGTTAATTGGGTTTACAGTCCCAGAGGGATTAGAGTGCAGCATGGCAGAGCGGCATGGCAGGAGGAGAAAGCTGAGCACTCATACCATCAAGCATGCACAGGAAGCAGAGAGAGTAAACTGGAAGTGGGATGAGGCTGTGAACTTTCAAAGCCTGCCTCCAACAGCGTCACAATGCCTTAAGGTTTCATGGTCTTCCCCAGACAGAACTACCAACTGGGGACCATGTACCAAGTGTTCAAATACTAGAGCCTAAGGAGGGGGGCATTTCTTACTCAAACCACCACAATCATTAATTTCATTCACAAAGGTTTTATATTTATGCCTTAGTTACCTCCTGAAGTCCCTTCCTCTTCATGCCAGCACACTATGGATTAGATTTCAGCCTGAGAATTTTAGAAGGACCTACCCATTTAAACCATAACTCTGCAGAATTTGCAGGTATTAGGGTAAATTGAAAATATGGAATCTCAGCAGCTGGTAAGCCATGAGAGACTGTAGGCTCCACTTCCAGATGCTTCCTGTGGTTGGAGAGGTAAGAGGTAACCAGGCAATGGCCCGGAAAACCTAGGCGGGATAGCTGCTACTTTGCCATATCCTGAACTACCTTGGGCACATGCCTGATTCCATTTATCCCTAGCCTGTGCTGTAGTTGTTGATGGAAGGTGATTGGAGTGGGACCTGAAACCCATCTCAGGGAGGTGAGAAGGCAGCATGAATTGGGATGGTGGGACATGAGGCTCTGAGCCTCTGTCCAATGGGCCACATCCCATAGACACAAAAACCACAAGTTCAAAGGAAAACATCAGGAATTGCAACACTTGGGAGACTGAGGCAGGATGATTATAGTGAGTTTGAGGAGGCTGGGGAAATGACTCAGAGTGTGAAAGTGCTTGCTGTGCAAGCTTGACATTCAGAGTTTGATCCCCAGAATCTGTATAAAAAGCTAGACAGAGTGGTGCACATCTTTAATCCCAGCACTCCTCTGGGTAGATGGAAGGAGATAGGACTATTGCCTGGAATCTCACTGTCCAGTATGCAGCACAGCAACAAAAACAAGAGAGACCATGCCTCAAAAATAGGTGGAGGGCAAGAACAGACTTCTGAAAAATTGTCCTGGGACATCCAAGTACATGTGATTCTCTCTCTCTCTCTCTCTCTCTCTCTCTCTCTCTCTCTCTCTCCCCCCTCTCTCTCTCATTAAATATATTTTTAAAAATTCAAAATAGCATTCACTTCTGAAAGCTCAAGCATAGGGTTCTTCTGAAAGCAGAGCCCTGTACCACTACCCTGGCCACAGGCCCACAAAGGGTCCTGATTTGGGCCTAAGTAACAGTATCAAAAGGGGGAATGCAAACTTTTCTTGTACAAATCAGTTTTTGTAGATGACAGATCCTGTTAAGTAGGCTGAACACTAGTGGGAGGACCTTGAAAGGCTGGCTGAGGAGGCATACGTTTTGGAGGCATGGTTGGAGAGCAGAGACACAAGGTAAGTTCACCATCTTGGAAGGATTAATTTCTCTTAGAAGCCAATGCCTTTCAACTGTTCTTTTTGTTGTCTTCACACATAAAACCGGGAGGGATGCTCTTTTTTGATCAAAGAGGGCCATTACCTAGGAGGCCTTTTTCATTCACGTTTTCCTACTGTTCCCCGCACAAAATCTGCTGGAACTTTTGACATTTTGCTCCTCCTTCCTTCTGGATTTTGATGCCAACAAATTAATGTGTAAGATGTCGGCAGAGAATGACTTTCACAGGGCACAGTGACCTTGTGTTTTCAGTCAGGATAAGAGGAAAGCAGCAGACACACTAATTGCTGAATTATAATGAACCTTTCTATGATCCTTTGAGTCTCTCAGAGGAATCAAAACAGGATGAAATTAGAGCAATAGTATCGAGCAACCAGCTTTGCAGGCAGACAACAGGTGGAGATAAAAGATTGCCCTCAACTTCCCTGGAACTATGGGGAAGGGTCTGACTTCTAACACACTGCTAATAATTTTCATTGGTGTTGCACTTATCTTGGCAGTAATTATGAAAATAGATATTTCCAAGAAATAATATTTATTATTTGTGAAAATACATATTTCTACACATGGGCATGAATGAACTCATGACTCATGAACACAGATATGGATACAGACATACATTGACGTACACAGACACACAAAAACATATAGACCTACACAGAGACACAGAGGCACACACACATACACACACACACACACACACACTCATACACACATTGTCACACACACACACGCACGCACACAAGTAAAACCTGCATGGATGCATACATGCTTGAGTATGAGAAGTTCTTATCTTGTGGATAAATATTGGAAGCTTCCAGAGGCAGCAATACAGCTTAAACAGGAGTTGATAAAAAGACTAATGTGGGAAAGCAAAGTTCATACAGGTGGTTGTAGGCAGAATAGGATTTTATAATCCAGGAAGCACCTAGCCTCATAGAAGTTCTTGCCTTCACTAAAGACACAAAAATATGGGTGCAAACTTAGAGTAGAAGAACTTTGTGTTCTCTTTATCAGTCTCTTTCTTGCATTGCAGGCCTTGAGAAGTTCTTTGTCATGTTCTGACCGAGGGGACAAAGGCATTTCCATCCTGTTTCCCTGTGTATCTTCGGCTACCCTCAGCTGGCATAGTGCTTGCTCTGTCCTCCAGATCACATCCCCCTGGCCTTGGCTCCAGGCTCTCTCTTCTTTAAAGCAGCTCTAAATGTTGTTCAGCTTTTTGCACAACTGCCTTTGTAAACACACTAATTTCTTAAGGCAGCACCACTGTACTTTGACCACTGGATGCTTTTCCATTGAGAGGATAGGGTGGCCTGTCTGAAAGTATGGGAGAAATAGGGTCAGTGCTGGAGCTGGGAAGACCGAGGCCCCATTCCAGGCACTGCCCTTTGTTGTGACTGCTGACAAGTTACGGAGCTTCTCTAGCCTCTGAAAATTATTCCTTTTCACAGGCATGCTATGAACAGGAAGAAGAATCATGAGTGTGGTGGCTACATGGGGATTGTTAGGATGGGTTAGGATCTCAGTCTTTAAATCTCAGGCCTTTAAAGCATGTGATCAGAGAGTTGCAGATGGGAAGCTCATGCCTACAGGATCAGCCTTCCCTTCCAGTTTACCAGCAGTTCTAAATGGCAAGCTTGCTTCTCAAAATACCCAGCATTTTCAATTCATCAGTAAAAACCTTAGTTTGTCTCATACATTTGTTGCTTTTAAAAATATTTTATTTAGTATTTTTATTTCATGTGTATGGATGTATTGCCTGCATGTATGTAAGCACACCTATGTTGTGCAATACCCATGGAGGTCAGAAGAGGGAGTTGGAGTTATGGATGGTTGTTAGCCACTGTGTGAGTGCTGGGAACCAAACCTGGGTCCCCTGAAAGAGGAGCCAGTGCTCTTAACCACTGAGCCGTTGCTCCAGCCCCAGATTTTTTGCTTTATTTGTTAGCATTGGAGCAAGTCTAGAAACTTGTCTAGTGATCTGGTTATCACAGTTGTTTTCTGGAGAATCTTGGCCGGGGTTGAGTGCTTCCCTGGGGTGTTTTGTGATGCTCATCAGGCATGGATGGCCGTACTCTGTAGCAGGTCCACACTCTCCATTTCATAGTTAGCTTACAGCTAATGGTAATTGGCCTTGCCATCTAACTGTCTCCTCAAAGAATGGCTTCACATTGACTATCATACAACTAATTAACATTTTTATAGCTGTTTCTCAATAGTTTTTGTCAAATAACAAAACAACACATTTGGCTCCCTTGACTTCATATTTTGCAATGATTTCTTTAAAATGGAAACTTTACTGGAAAGCTGTATCACTCAAAGTTGAAGGGGTGCTTAGTATTTTTTTTTTGCCAAAGTAGGTATTTGGTAACATCTGTTTGAAATACCTATTTCAGTTAAAGTTACTATACTCATGCTTTTTAGTAGAATGTAGACTATGACATCAATCATGCATTTATATATATGTATATATATATACACACATATATGTATATATGGACAGATTTACACTGAAAAATAGAGATTTTTCCTCCGCCTACCTCCATCTTGGCATGCCTTTGGTAGATAACAGTCATGACCCTGACTTTCAGCTGAGCAGAGTTCTATTACAGGGATTATTGTTAAGCGCAACCTCAAACACATCTGCTCAACGCTTATTAAAAATGTAGATGAGTAAGGGGCTGGGATTTACTTCAGTTGGTAGAGTACTTGCCTGGCATAAAACCCTGTGTGATCTAATACCCACATCTACAGGGCATAATGGCACATGCCTATGATCCCAGCACTTGGAAGGTAGAGGTAGGAGGATAGGAAGCTCTAAGTCATTCTTATTTACGTGACAAATTCAAGGCCCACGTGGGCTACTCGAGGCTCTGTCTCAAAAACAAATGTAGAGGGGATAAGCAATATTTAGGAAAGATTTTCTGAGAGGATATGTGACCTGTTCTACTGAATACAAGATCTCTCTTTGGTTTCAGTTAAGGAGTTGAAATTTCTGACATAACCATTACTGTACATTGAAGAAAATTCAGAAAACTATCAAAAAGAACCATCATCCCTTACTCTTCAATTACTTAGTTCTTTAGTTTGATTTTTATTATTAAAAAAGAAAAGATCCTTCCATGGAGTCAAAGTTAGTCTGGAATTTGCTGTCCTTGGCCTTCCTGGTGCTGAGACCACAGGCCTGTGCTCCAAGCTTGCCTATCCTCTACCCTTTTAGACAACTCAGACCTTTTTCTTCTTAGGATAAGCATCCCTAGTGACCTTTACTGCCATCTTATGGACTTAACAGCTAATTTGGGAGGCCGTAGAAAGCTCAAAACCAGAATTGCAATGTATCTTTCATGAGCATGAAGGTTCCGAGGATGGGTCTTGTGCAACCTCACACCCACCTCCATCTCCGTAGTGGAGAGGCAGCCCTCATCATCTGGTGCTCTGCCTCTCTCCTAGCTCTCACACCTTTTCCACCCTTTATGTGCCATCTTCACTCATAAGAAAGCAGTTCTCTCCAGTGCTCAAAGAATGGCCACTGTCATCTACCTGTAAGGTCATCGTCATGATGAATGTTTTTTATTTCTCTTCACTTTTATCAGTAACCATGGCAAACCAAAGACTCCTGGGTCGTTTCTCATTGCTTGAGTCTCACTACTTCAGGGTCATTCCTCCCCCTTTCTGACCGTAGCTCCTGTTCCTCAGCACCTTCTATGTTCTTCCACTGTGCCCTGTGGAGGGAGCACTGGGTAATTACTAAGACGGTCCTATCCCTACCATTTTAATTTCTTCCATTTTACCTGAAACTTGGCTCTCAGCTGAAGTTAGTATTTTCTATGCAGTTTTCTGAAGTGGGGATTGTTTTCTCTTTCACAGGTTAGCTTTGTACTAGAGTGTTCTTGCTCCACATTAGTATTTTAGAACATTCTCACCTCCCCTCCCTAACCTACTATATTAGCCAGTGTTCTCTAGATAAGCAGAACCAAGAGTGTATTTACATGCACATGTATAAATATATATGCACATATACTTTTATGTGTATATTTACAAGAGAGGATGTGGGACTTTCATGATTGGAGTCAGTATAGTCCATAGTGGCTGTCCCAGTAGCTGCTGAGTCCAAGTAGTCACATGCTTCAAAAAAGAGGGTGGGTACCAATGATAGAACCTCTGTTTGATGCTAAGGGTTTAGAAGCTCCCTGGAGCATTGCTGGTGTGAGTTCATGTTGAAAAGAAGAAGAAGCTGATGTCTGATGTCCAGGGGTGATGGCAGCAGCGATAACAAACATTTGCTCAGGAAGAGTGGGGCTTGTGTGTGCTGGCTAGCTCTCTCTTCCACTTTGATTTTGCTTATACTCTGGGCAGGTCTTTCCTTCTCAGTTGCATTCTTGAATGTCAGTAGACTCTGGAAACACCCTCATAGACAGACTCTGATGGGTGCTCTGCTATCTAGCCCTATCTCTCAATTCAGTCAAGTTGACAAGATCAAGCATCACCTGTCCCCATCCCAGCTCTGTCTTATGGTAGCAGTGCATTCTGTACTCATCCCTTCTAGGTGAAGACCTTCCCTCTCCCAGTTCACCCCCTTGACTCTTGGAGGATTCTAGCCCTTGGTTCTCTGTATTTGAGAATCTCTCTTCTGTGAAATCCCTCTCACGCCTTTAATTTCTGTTTTTCTTTCCCTTTTCCTTCTCCTCCTCCACTTTCTCCTCTTCCTTCTTTTAGTAGAAATAGAGACCATTTATTAAGAAAGAATATTCCGAGTGTGTAAATGGGTCAGAGAGCTAGGTTCAGCCACAAGAGTGACAAGCCCTTAGGGCTCATTTACATAGGATCTGCCTTCTCTGACATTTGGAGATTCCTGGCTTTTCTTGTTTGTGCTCTGATCCTTAGCTTTGATGGGGAGGGGTTTCCAATCTTTCTGCCAGTTAACTTCTTTCCTATCTTCAACTCATTGCCTCCCTCTCCACAGTTACCCTCCTGCCTCAACTCCTCTTCGAGAGCTGTGGTCCCAGAAATCTTTTGGGGAGACAAAGGATGATAATCAATCTTTTATAACTTCTTCCATGCTGACGAGGGGTGCCCCTGTCTAAGAAGGAGCACAAAACTCTCTTGTTATTTTGTCCATTGTTTGGAGAGTAAGCCTTGGATTTCTTGTAGTAGAAGTTGGCTTGAATCCCTTTTTCATAAGAAGTCTAGTTTGAAATTGTCATATCCTTGAAGACACAAATCTTACAAAATTAAAAATATAGGTCTAAGCTTATCTTGCTAGGCCAGTTGTTGTAGCTTGCAGGATTCAGAGCTTGGGCAAGACTGATGATCACTCTTCTCTTCTGGTAGCGCGTATAATACCTTCAAGAACTATGAAAACTAGCTGGTAGAGATGAAGCTTTAAAGTCAGCACCAGTTCAATCTTTCCTTGTTCTACAACTCATGTATATAGTGTCTTCAACAATAGGATGCTACTATCAAGTTCTGGTGGGTAACAAAGAGCAGGGGCAATGACCAGTATTGGCCATTGATGACCAGACATTGTTGGCTTGTCAACAACTTCAAAAGAAGTGAGTCTGTTCCTGGAATATTGATTTATTACTTTTTTATTAGTTTACAATGTCTAGAAAGGATAATATCTCCCTGTTATAGGATAACTTTCTTTAATCTCAGTAGTCCCAATCTGGCTTTGAAAGCCTGGAAGATTCCTGGATTGTTGCTGGTTTTCAGTTTACATTGGAACCTGAAGAAGCTGGTTCTAATATCAGCAAAGGAATGCCACAGCCACAGGATGGATGGACCTGCCAGCAAGAGTGAAGGCAAGCAGGCAAAAAAGCAAAAGTTTCCTCCTTCTTCCACCTTCTTTCATCTGGGCTGGCACAAGAATGTGCCACCCACATTTAGGTGGGTCCTCCCACTTCAAATAATCTGCTCAAAAAATCCCCTCACTGGAGTGCCCAGGGGCTAACATTTTCATTGATTCCAGATCCAGTCAAGCTGACAATCAAGGTTACCCATCACCGCTACCTAACTGGCCCCTCTGCTTTCTGCCCTCACCTTCAGTCTGTGCTCACTGCAGCCCACTACTGTGCAGAGCCTTCCAATAACTAGTTCTTACCAAGACTGACAAAGCTTCCAGAGCTGCCTTTGGTTACGTCTCCCAAGGGTTCTCAGGTCACAGCAACAAGCTCCTTGGCTGTGTCTCAGACCTGCTAGCTGTACACTCACACTCATGCGAAATTTTGTGCCTGCTGTTCTTTCAGTACATTCTGCGATGTTAGCATGGTTCACTCCAAGTCTTTCCAATGTCCACTTAGATGCTGCCTTATGAGGTTCCTGAGGCATCCCAGTCTAAACTAGTTACTTCAGCCCTGCTCCTACCACCATTCTCAATCCTTCTTTCACTTTTCTTCCCGACACTTATGTCTATTACACAGTGCTTTGCATATCTGTTAATGTTCTCCCCCACTCAAAATCAAAGGGGATTTGTCAGTCAGTGCTATATCCCTTTCTTTATCCCTCTTCTTTAATGTACATTTCTATGTGCGTCTTTCTCCCTAAGGACTGAGTGTGTTCTCAGAGGTTATATTTCTTTTTGATATGTATTGTAACTCCACTTCCCCTTCAAAGAAAAGAATTTTCTTTGAACTGAATATTTACAATTGGATCTCAACCAGGACCTCCAGTCAATCAGGTTTGGAGGGAGGGAGAACCAGTTCCCTAGTTGATAATTCCTAAGCGTACATTAAAGTCTGAGACCCTGATTACATTTCTGACCCCTGATTGTTAATTATTTTTGGTGAATTATTGGGAGCATCCCATCCCATTGTCTCCTCTTTATTTGAGACGTGGAGCCCTCTAAGTATCGAGTCTGAGCTCTGCTTCCCACTCTTCCACATCTGCTTCATATCCTGTTTTCCCATTCCCTTGCCGCAGTATTCTGCTGACATTTTGAAATCTTTTACCTTAGAAACTGGGAAAGAAATAGAGGTTGAAGCATGGCACCATTAGAAGTCTTTACGGATGGGATAAATCAATTTTGTATTTTATGAATTTGACAACCCAGCTTTCAAAGGCTCGATTGTAAAGCATCACACTCTGGAAAATGTCTTGGTGGATCCCATAACCTATTCTATGAGGTACCTCAGCTATTAATTATTTTCTGGGGTGCTTGAAGATTTGAAAGTGGCTGACAAAGGTGTTAAGAACTGATTCAAGACAGTTTGCATTTACACACAGTTTAAAAGCACATTCAAAATGATTTCCACCTTTTAAATGTGTCTGTTATTATTCTATGGTGTGTAACAGTGTGGCAAGAACGACATGGTTAGTATAATAATATGATCCTCCATCACTTTTATGAGACATTTGCATCCTTTTATGCAACACTTAATTGACAGTTGTCCCCCTAGTCCTCCCCAATGGAACCGCCTATTAAATGGAATTTATGGCCACTGCTTTTTAAGTCAGTTAAATGACATGAAATGAAAATCTGCTTTAAATGATGCTCAATGAAATCTTTCTTTGGTTGGAAAAATTGCATTTTAGAAAATATTGATTGTGTAGTTGAGAAAGCACATCCAGGACCTGCTGAGCTACAGGGTCAATATGTGGAACTTTTGAAGACATCTTTTGGGTTGTGGGTACACCTAATCTATTTGAGAACATCAGTCTCAACTCTCGTTGCTGCTTTCTTGTTGCTGCTATCGAGGGACTGACAGAGAAGTGCCTGTTCTGTGGGGACACACCCACATCTTCATCCCAGTGTCCCAGATCATCGGTGCATGTTGTTTTTCTCATCTCATAGCTCGTGCTTATTGCCTTCCTCCTTCTGTTGGAGTGTCAGCTCCAGGAAGAAAGTAATTCTGTTTTGTTCATGGATATATACCTCTAGCACTTGCTAGACACTCAACAAATCCTTGCTAAGTGGGTAAATGAATCTATACACTGGCTACCTTGCCTTTACTGTTTTGTGATTTGATATATTTTTTACCCTCCACAACCTCTTAAATCTCAGTCTACAAATCATTACATTTCATAACGAAGCTCAAGAATAGATGCTTATTTATTTATTTTTTTAAGTAGGTGGATGAGATACTAAAGGCTAAGAACTGGCACCCTCTTCAGCTGACTGCTGGTGAGTCTCCTCGGGTGACTAGGTCTTGGCACCCACTGGTACCCTATCTAGAGGTTGCTAGTGGATCAAACCTCCGCAAAAACAAAGAGCCAAATACATTCCTATGCTCTTTGAGCTGTTTATCAGTATAACCAATGAAGATAATGTATAATCAATTGTTCTCTGTTTCTCTCTTTCTACATCATCTTATTTTGTCTTCTTAGAGAACTGAATGATATATGAATATTTCTGTCCTCTCTTCCTTTTCTGAAACTTAAAAACAAGTCTGAAGAGTCATAGGAGCATGTGATAGTCATTTTTTTCCTTTCTTTCCAAAGTCTCTCCATTTCCTTCATAGATCTCTAAAACCACATTCATATCACACATGTGATGCTGCAAGTTTTTTCCATGGTATATCAAAGATAAAAGACCTTTAAATGGAATCACATGGAGTTAAGTAAATTCAGTAGATCTGAATGTCATTGGATAAAGGGCTTAACCAGATTTGGATAGAAATGCAGCCTTCCAGAGAACATATGCCAGTAAGAGGGCAGATGAAAAGTGCCAAAAGGACATGCAATTGTTCTGTCTCTGTATCTCTTTCTTTTTCTCCTTCACCTTTTACCTGTAAGTAAAAGCAGATACTTGATGATGTGTCATAAGGAAAGTTTCAAAGGGGAGAGGGATCAGGAACCAAGAGGAGAAAGGGTGCTTGAGTTTGGGATTCTTCATACAGGGGATATTATATTCTATGCAGTTTCTAGGTAGGATCTGAAATTCAACATACGTTGATGCATGAGAAATTAGAAAACAACAACAACAACAACAACATTTCAATCAGTATAGCAGGAATGAAAGAAAGGATTTGGGAAAGCGTAGGCATATTCAAAGAAATGTGGATATGAAGCTTGGTTGTCATGTCGGGGTTGTGTTGAAAATAGGGTTTTTTTTTGTTTTTTTTTAAGAGGAGAGAAGAAAAAATAGATAAAAATGATAAATGTCCTTAAATATTGGACTTCATAGTTGGTGTGAGAGAGTGAGATATCAAGAAAATTATAATAATTGGAGAAGATCTGAGTTGTATTGTAACGTTATAATGGTACTTGCTGACTGATAGATAAAGTAGCCTATGGATGAATCTGGTTGATCGGGGGGGAAGCACGAGGACACAGATAAAACTCCATCAGAATAGAGTTTATTAGCAAAGGAACACATGGGACAGCATCCCTTCCGGGCAGGGAAAATGTCTGCCTGGGTCGTGAGCTGGGGCCTTTTTAAAGGAGAGGCTTCTGGGGGGTGCAGAAGGTGGGAAGATATATTTTTTTTAAAGTTAGGCAGGGGGAAGTGGGAGAGCAGGACTGTTAAAACCTGCCCTCTTTAGAGATCAAAGGGGAAGCCTGTTGTGTTGGCCAAACAGTGGAGAAAATTCTGCTTCTCTTGACTTCAAAGACCAGGGTGCTTATCAACTCAGTTCCCTTTTCTCAGGGGCTTGTGAGGTCCGAGGTCTGCGAGGCCCTGTTGGTGAGGGGGCGGGGCTATCTGAACCTTAACACTGACTAACTCTGGACAAACCACCGAACATTTGGAAGTTGTCCAGTAGAATGGTGGGGCAATGCCTGAGCTATTGGTCATTACAGTGGGGTTCAAAGTAAAGGAAATAATGTTATCCACCAATTCTTGCAGGAAATATGAATTCAGTGCCCAGGTCATAGCAGTACTGAGAGAGCCAGGGCTCTATTCTCCAAGAGCTGACATATTGGTGCAGAGAACTTAATACACAGACCAGCCTCAAGGAAATGGGCTGATTTCAGATATTGATAATTGCTTTGAAAGGGAAGAACTGGGTAAAGACTAATGAGACAGATGTAGGGAAGCTGAGTTGGTAGTGTAGCTATGGCTCCTGGGAAGGCTTCATGGAAGAGTAGACAACTGATGAAGATTGGGAGTGGACACGCTAAAAATGTGAAGATCTAGAGGACTAGACACCCAGACAGAAGTAGGAGCAGTCCATGTTTGAGGGTGGTAGGAAGGCCAACAGGGGTGAAGAGCAGGAGAGAAAGGAAGCAGGTTCCTTAAGGTGGTCAGAGCAGCTTATGAAGGACCGCATGGCCTAGTGAAAGGAGCTTGGTTTGGATTCCAAGGACAGCAGGAAACACTGGCTTAGTTAGAACAGGGCAAGATCATGGTCAAATTTGTTCTGTGAGAAGACAGTGTTGCACTATAAGAGTGAATGGAAGGGGAAACCAGACAGAGCCTTAAAATAATTTAAGCAGAAAATGGGGGCTTATTTTCAGAAGGCATTAGCATTTGAATCATAGACTGAGTAAAGAAGACTGCCATCCTCAACATGGGTGGGCCTCATCCAAGCTGCTGAGGACCTGAATAGAGTAATGCGGTGGAGGAAGTGAATTTCCTCCCTGCTTGAGCTGGGACATCTACCTTCTCAGGCCTTCCTGGGGACAGCACCCTCCACAAACCCCTTTGAACTTGGAATGGGATTATACTGTTGAATTCCCTTGGTTCTCAGGCCCTGGGCTCAGATGAAATCAAATCATTGCCTTTCCTGATTCCTCCGCTTGCACGGATACTGAGACTTCATGGTCTCTAAGATTTTGTGAGCCAATACCTGTAGCAAACCATTCTCTTTCTCTCTGTCTCTATATGCCTATATGTATACCATATGTACCTCTATCTCTATATTTCTACATTTCCTGTGTTTCTTTTTCACTGGAGAACCCTGATTGATATAATATGGTGGCTGGATTTAGGATATTTGGAATGTCACCATGAAATGTTAAGAGATTACCACATGACCTTAGATAAAATACTCAATAAAAATGCCTGGTGATTTGAAAAGCCCTGAGTACATTCATAATGAAGTATTGGCATTTCTTGGCTTGCTAGTCAACAGAGAAGGTTGAAGGTTTTATGTTTGGAAGTGGCATAAGGCAGCACTTCAGTGAGTTCATTAGGTAGTGTCATAAACAGAGAGAGAATGGGCAGGAAGGGCAGAACTCTGGAAGAACATGTGAATCCAGTGCTCCTCCACTTGAATGTGCACCTGAATCCCATGGAGTCCTTGCCAAAACACAGACTCTGAATCTGTAGGTCATAGATGAGACCCGACAGTCTATATTTGCAGCCAGCTTCCAGGTGATGTCCAACAGCATTTTTCCTCTAGCAGGAAAGAATTCAGGAAAATAGCCTTGGAGAGTCCTAAGGGTGGCTTATACTGGGCTGGGAGTATGGGTAGAGAGAAGGGTTTTTATTTCACAGTGGAGGTAGAAATTGAATCATGAAAAAATGAAGTGTAGAATCAAGGTGGTCAAAGAAATGATGGACTCAGTAATACAAGTACTGAAATCAAGATTAGGGAAGTAATTTTCTATACATATTTTTTTTTTTCTTATGCAGCAGCTTGGGATCTGTTGTGGGTTCACAGGATGTAATATCTCCATGACCTATTCAGTTGTGTCTGGAAGGATGAAGTGTCAAAGTTTCCTTCTTCTATTCCTGTGTCTATTGAATGTTGGAACACAGAATGTAAACATATATTTAAAGAGCCCCCAGGTGACAGAAGGCTGAGAAACTCGTACCAGGCAATGTGGTTGGACTTGAAACCAATATATCATCTTGGAGGACAAGAATGGCTGTGCTTGCATAGACCATGGTATCTTAGCCATTGCATGTTTACTGCTGAGCATGCTTGTATGCTGATCCCCACCCCAGGTCCTGCATGGTACATGCTTCTGACTTCAGATACTAATGCCACATGCCCAGGACTAGTACTCAAACTTTCACACTTATAACAGTAACAATGGTTCACATACTGGGCATTATGTACCAAGTACTGTGCTGGACATTTGAAGCACATCATTTCATTCAAACCCACAATTCTGGGAGGAAGGTCATATTATTACCCCTCCTTACGCCATGCTCCCCCACCCCAACTTTACAACCACAGGACGTGACGTTTTGCAAAGTTCTGTGGTTTCTCCAGGCCTAAGTTCAATAAATAAAGGAATTATTTCAACTAGCAGACCATCGGGGAGGGGGTCTGTTTCTGGCACTCCCCTCTTAAACATTTGTAAAATGGCTCCCTGACAGCACATCTTCAAAATCAGACATTTCCACTTTCCTAGAGCTGAAACAGTGTCCCTGGGCAGCAACAGGTATAACTGGCCTGTCCCTACTTACCTGAATGACCTTAATCACAAGTCTGGAATGTTTGGCCTGAAACAGTCCTGTGTAAGATAAAAAAAAAGGACTGGATGAGACTGGTAGTTTCTATCAGCACTTGGTAGTCCTAGCCAGCATCTGAATCACTGCAGGACCCTTCACTCAAATGCTGATTCTGGAAAACCTGCACAGAATGCAGTTCACATGGGTTAGTGAAGGGCCCAGGTATTGAAGCTTTTTACAAAGCCTCCAGGTGATTCTGATGGGCAGCCAAGGGTGAGTCCCCAAGTAGCTGAACAGTGGTCTTTAAGGAAGGTTCACATCTTGTGTTGCCTTCCAAGACTTCCTTATGCAAACATCCATAAGGCACGGGCATTTGACTTCAGTGACCATCAGTACTGCTTTCACGGTGGCTTTATTCCAGCCATCAGGTTTACATGGGACACTGTGATCTGAAATATTAGGTATCAGGCCAGGGCATATAAAGTTCAGACTTGACAGGTGAAAAATATAAATGTGGAAAGATGAGCTATTTTTTTTTTCCCAAATAGAAGCAACTGCTTCGGCAGAGTGGCTCTCCCAGGAGCCTCAAGCAGTTGTGGTACTTTGTGTGCTGAGAGATAACCTAGAGTTGGGAAATGTACTCAGGCCCGGCAGGATCCGCCTCAATTTGGCTGAGAAAGTGCAGTCACTGAATGTCTGAGACATTACGCAGGGACTTGAATGCCGGGTACAAGTGCTACACGGAAATTATTTCATTTGTAAGTTTGGGTGTCGAGTGTCCTGCTGGACCTCCGGGAGCTGATGCTCCTGTGAGAAAACAAAGCAGTGGCTGGAGGCCGGTTAAGTTCCACTGCTTGGAGGTGGCATTGTGACCAGTAAACTTTGCCCTAGGGTTTGGCAGTTGGGTGGCCCCTCCCCACAAACATTGTCAGTACATTTTTATTTTAAGATGATTCAGTTATAAGAATCTTTGTGTGTGTGTGTGTGTGTGTGTGTGTGTGCGTGTGTGTGTGTCTAAGCTGTCCTGGTGGAGTCAAGCCTGGGTGTATTCATTTTTGATCCCCACCTTCTCTCACTTTTCTGCTCCTGAACTGCTGAACCCCAGAGCTGTTTGCTTTTCCATGGTGGGATGACATCAGCAGGGAGGCAGTTCCTGGGCCGAGGGAGCCAAGTCCTCAGACACCATTTCGGAAGCAGGACAAGTACGTTTTGTTTCTGCGATTCAACCCAAAGAACTGCTTGGTCCCTGAGGCCTGTGCCAAATGTGTTTGCACAACCTCAGCAGCGGCTTCCAAAATGCCGTGCAAGACTTGGCCAGAGGTTTCATCGCTTTGGGGAGTGAGCATACACAGATGGCATGGCTAGTGTTGGCTGGACATGCCAACATGAATTGTGGGCTCAAACCTCATAGAGGGTTAGGGTCCTAGAAAACAAGGCCCCTGGCAAGGCTATACGTGATCTATTGCTTTAGTATATATCCTACCCTAGCCAAGGCACACAACCATAGGGAACGTTGAGGTGGAACTGGCCAGGGCATAGTGCCATCTTGTTTTGGCCAGGCACATGCTCTGCAGTAGTTGGGGGTGGGGGTGGCGGCAAGAAAAACTACCAATTTGGCCTCTGCTACTGAACATTTGCTCTGTATTCATGAATCCTCTGGTTAAAGTCCTTATAACTCCAGGCAATGGGACAAGAATACACACACACATACACACACACACACACACACACACACACACACACTACACATGTGAACACATGCATACACAGAGACCCAAAATATCTTAACAGATAAAATTCAGCTATTTTTGTGTGTGCCTGTGCATGCATGTTCCTGTTAGGAGAAATCAGGGACTATAAAAATGTGCACAGAAAAGTGACCAATATTTGAAGGCTAATGCTGGTGCCTTTCAAAGGCTAGTACAATAATAAACGTGTATACTTTATAGGGCTTTACAAGCTATGGACCAGTTCCATGTGTCTCACTCATCTGATGGGCTTAATCACTTTGTAAAGGATGTGTTACTTTCTTCTCTAGTTTGATGCCTAAGGGAATCAGAGAAGTAACTAGCTCAAGATTGCATGGCTAGTTAGTCCCAGAATCAAAATTGAAAACACAGGTCATTCCCATCTAATCTCTGTACCACATTGGCCGTCTCATCTTTATGGTAAAAAGATCAAAGGTCAGGGCTGGAGAGCTGGCTCAGCAGTTACAAGCACTGGCTATTCTCCAAGAGAACCTGGTTTGGTACAATTGTCTGTAACTCCACTTCTAGGGAATCTGACACCCTCTTCTAACCTCCTCAAACATTGCATGACACGGATGCACTTACATGCATGCAGGTAGTACACTGTCATAAAATAAAATAAAAATTTAAAAATATATAAAAAAGACCAAAGGCCAACAGGCCTGACTCATCCATTTATAGGACTAGATGACTGTGCCTGGTGCCTCACAGTGTAATCAAGAGACCAACAGAAACATGTTTCACTTGGGACTTTTAAAAAATAGACAATCTCAGTTCCATCCCTGATTTTTGAATCATAATCTATGCTTTAACAGAGATCGAATCAGTTGATTCCATGTGCTCAGCTAAGTTTAGGGCTCTGTGGAGAAGGAGACTAAGCTTCCAATCTCTACCTATAAGTCCCTGAGCATCAAAATTGCATAATTTAAAGAACACAAAAAGAAAAAGCTTCAAGCCAGAATCCCACACCCTGGAATTTTGCATCTGGTCCAAGAGTCAACCCAGTAGATCACAATGGTCTTCAAAATGCCCAGGTAGCTCTGCTTGCAGCCAGGCTTGAAAGCTGTTGGGATAGATCAACTTAACAGGTGTTTTCCACCTTTGCTGAGTCTGTGAACCTTGAGTCTTGTGAACCAGGGAAAAGCCTGAGAATGTGTCACCCCCCTCACGATTGATGGGTTTGTCAGGATACATAGAATATTTTATTCTATTGATTCTAAATTTTCTGTCAGCTCAGAGACCTGACTATAATAAGTACCTCCGAGTGCGCCAATTACTCTCCAAGGTAACTATCCCAAGAGGATGGTGAATTTGCGTCCCTTTCTCTGGAGAAGAGAGCCAAAATGTCAAGAGGGGCCACTGGCTCACCATATCTTACTGAGGAAATGTGAGCAGCTTTATGCTACATTATGAGCCTTATGAAGCACTGATGTCCCTGGGTTAAGGAATATTGCCTGCCCTGCTCACTCTTCAGGAAGAGCTCTAAAAGGTGCAAGATGGACAGGGTAGCCAGCCCCACTGTGTGTGCCACCTAGAGCACCAACACGATCAAGTTTCGGGCACCAGAAATGGTCTGGCCATCTGGTGAGGACTGAGACCCCCCGACCCCCAGGATGTTACTGTGTTTATTGCACCTCTTTTTTTTTTTTTTTTTTTTCGAACCAACACTGTCGAGTTTGGGGCGCCAAAAATTGTCTGGGCCGTGGGTTGGGACTGGGCCCCCCCGACCCCCAGGGTTTTTCTGTTTTTTTTTCCCCTCTTTTTTTTTTTTTTTTTTTTTCCTTTTTCTTTTTTTAAATAGAGGCAAAACCTGCAACAACTTCCACATTTTCCTGTGTGTACAGTCATGTAAGATTTGGGACTGTGCTTGCTCTCCTGTGGAGCCATCTGTTTGAGATATCAAGAGCATATTCATCAGGGAGTACTGAAGCCTAGGTCAAGAGAGGACAGCTGTGTGGCCCAGGCCACCGAGCCAGCCCACGTGGGAGCTCGTAACTCTAGATGCCCCGTATTTCACTGCTTCTTAGATATGCAGGGATGACTTCAGCTAGTGGAACCCCCTTATTTACTGGGTTGTCTAAACTTCCACTGTTAGGACAAGCCCAGGCATTCTTATTGTCACCTGACAACTGCGCTTGTCAGGCCTCACGCTGGACATGTGAGGACACGTGCTCTGTCTGGGTGCCACACACAGAAACTGGGCAGCTGTTGCCATTCCAGGCTGCGGGACTTGTGCCTGGTCACGTCCCACTCTGCTGACTGCCTACTGCCCCTCCTCAGCTCTTCGCTTTAGTTTCAAGGCTTCACAGCTGTGAGGCTAATTATTTTACTTTCCTCGCCCAGAATTTCCAGAATTTTTTGGATTGCTCTCATCACCCCCTTCTGTCTCTTCCTGGCCCACATGATTGGTCCCATGGCTAAGTCTCTCTCTCCCTAGCAGGATCCTAGGGCAGTGGGAAATTTTATGGGGAGGGCTTCTCTTGAGTCTTCGGCTAGAGACCATGAGAGGTCTGAGTTCTTGGTGTCTGGAGCAATCCATGCTCTCTCTCTGCATCCACCATGAGGTAAGCTCATGTCGTGAGAGTTCATTTGACAGAGTCTGGGGCAAGGGAGCATTTTAGCCTTTCTGCAGATCAGTCAATATCCAGCTATGGACACAGTGGTTGAGGGCTTCTATGCTGTTAAAGCCAGTGGCTCTCCATCTTTCTACAACTTGGAATTCTCCAGAATATTATTTCCTTTACTTTCTGTCTTTTTAAGACAGGGTCTCTCCTGCAGCTCCAGCTAGCCTGAAGCTCACTATGTAGACCAGGCTGGCCTTGATCTCACAGAAATCTGCCTGCTTCTGCCTCCCAAAGGCGTCTGCCATCATGCCCCACTTTATTTTGCTTAAAATTTTTTTTTTTCAAAATGTAAAACTTTTATTCTGTAAATGAGGATGAAAACAGCAGTGGAATAATGCCCACTGTCACAAGACCCAGCTTTCATCCCCAGTGCCACAAAAGGAATAGATGCAAAGCCATGCTGTAGACAGAGAGGAAATATTTGCAAGCCACTTAACTGACCAAGGCTAGTATCTAGAACATAGGAAGAACTTTCCAGATTCCACGTAGAAACAGTCCAACTAGAGTATGGGTAGATACAGAGACATTGCACTGAAGGGGATAACTGAGGTGGCACATGGGCCCATGAAGGATGTCCAGCAGCACTAGCCATCAGGGAAATGCATATTAAAGCCACGGTAGATAAGAGTGAGCACGCTCCCAACAGAATGCCTAAAACAACAGCAACAGCACCAGCACTGGTGAGGAAGGAGAGCGCAGAGCTTCCATCCTGATGCTGGAAGGTAAAAAGATGCCACCACAATAGAAAATAGTTGGACCTTTTTTTTTTATTTTTACAAAACTTTGAGAATTTCATACATGTACATAAGGTGTTCTGATCAAATTCATGCCCACGCCCTCCCCTCCAACATTCCCCGCTCTGAAGAGGTAACCCTAAAATCTTTTAAGGATTAGATAGAAGCTTCCAAATACTTTTGACATTTTTGGCCTTTGGAACAGAGTATGTTGCTAACAGTCCCAAGGACATTTTGACTTTTAGCCAAGAAACTGGCTACATTTCTTTGGGGTCTTTTTACCCTAACTGTCTAGCTAATTCCTACCTCCTGTTCTTACCATGCCATCCTCTGAAGGGGTTACCCAAATTGCCAAAGGGAATAGAGACGTCAACCACTCTGGCTTCTTCCATGCTGAACAGGGATGCAGGGTGAGGCAATTGGAGTACCCCTTCAGTGGGTCTGTCTAAAAGACTCCCAAATTGCATAACTTGTCTCTAAGGGGAGAAGAAAGTCCTTGAATCATGGATAGGAGATGGAAGGACAAGTAACATGGTGGCGCATGCCTTTAGTCCCAGCACTTGGGAGGCAGAGGCAGGTGGATCTCTGTGAGTTCAAGGCCAGCCTGGTCTATATAGTGAGTTCCGGGTCAGCTGGACCTACAGGGAAACCCTATCTCAAAAAGACCAAAAAAAAAAAAAACAAAAACCAAAAAAAGCAAAGAAAAAAAAAAAAAAAAATTGTTTTTAATGAGTTGTTACACTTATTTTTAGTTTTGTTTTTACATAATGAGCAGTATCTATTATTAATATATATGGGGTTCAGTGATATTTTGACACATGTATACATTATACAATGACCAAATCAGAGAAATTAGCTTATCCATCACCTCAAATATTGATCAATGACTAGCTCACCTACTAAAATCCTGACCTAACTAGTCTGGGGCGATTTCCAGTTACGGGTACTTTTTCACAAACTATGGGTTAGGTTGAGAAGTCTTGTCATCCACCCCATAGGCAGTGTCTTTTTTCTTGTATGTGTATGATGTGGTGTGTATGCATGCTCACATGTGTGCACATATGTGTATGGGTGAGTGTGGAGGCCTAAAGTTGGTATCAGGTATTTTCCTTGATTGCTCTTCATTTTACTTATTGAAACTAGATATGCCACTGAACCCTAAACTCACCAATTTTGACAAGTCTAGATAGCCAGCTTGTTCCAGTCCATGCCTTCTGAATACTGGGGTTACAAATGGCCACCATACTTGCCCTGATTTTACATGGGTTTGGGGGATCTTGTCCTCACACTTGAGTGCCAGGTACTTGTTCCACTGAGCCATCTTCCTAACCACCCTTCCCTCACTCCTGCTTTTGAGGCAGGGTTTTGTGTATCCCAGACTGGTCTATACTTCTCTATGTAGCTGGCAATGACCTTGAACTTCTGAGTCACCTGCCTCCCTAGCCATGCCTTTTTTTAAATGGGGTGGCAGGGATTGCACATGAGGTATCATTCTAAAACCAAGCTACATCCCACCTTGCAATTCTTAAATAATGTCAAATTATCAAATCCCTCTTCCAAGATACTGGGGGGATATCCCCCAGATTCAACTCCCAGAATCCATGTGAGATGATGATTGTGCATTTGCTGATCTCATAGAGGGAGGCCAGTTTGAGGGAAAGTGTTAGGAAAAATGAAATTTCGCTGTTGCCTTGTAACAGCAGTGGCTTATTAACTGCCAACTGAGTGTTGCCTGTTGGTACTCCCGGAGGAGCTGGCTGTAATGAACAAGGTGGAAGAATCTGGCTCATTTGTAATTACACATTAGCACCACTGAAGTGCTGTTCACATCCACCCTCTCCTTACTGAGTGTCTCTGAGGCCAGCCTCGTGCCCCCAGGCCAGACTTTCCATTGCTCATTCAATTATGTTGTGTCCATAGCTAATCACTTTTACATTTGCCTAATTCTTCTGCAGTGGAACGATTCTGGAATGGGGGAAATTTGCATATCTGTCTTAATTACCCTCGGTTTAAGAAGAAGATGGGAAGTGCCATTCTCACTGGCATGCAGCCAGGTTGATTCAGGCCCCTGGGAAGGAGCTGCTGAGGCTCTGCCCAGGCTGGAGGCTGTGAAGCCTCTGTACCTGCTGGCTTCCAGCTACCCCTCTGAACTAACTTCTAAGACAAAGCCACACTCCTGGCCTTCCCTGTGGAAGCTCCTTGCACTTTTGGCTCGAGAATGTCAGTGGTATAGCACTTGCCTGGCATGTGGGAGGCCTAGAGTTTGATCCCCAGCACCACAAAAACAAAACAGAACAAAACCAAAAACCAAACTCAAACAAAAACTCAGTCTAATCCAATCCAAACTGAAACAATAAAACCAAACAACAACAAAAAATAAGCAAATCAAGATCAAGTAAAAGTCAAAACTAGAACCTACCTCCCAACCCAAACTTAATTCAAAAACCAAAATGTGTGCCCTTCAGAAATTCCTTTCAGTTATGGCAGTAGACAGGGTTTCAAGAAAGATACATTTTTTTCCATAAACATATACTTTTAAATTTTAAGTAAATTAATTACTGTTTCTCTCTCTCTCTCTCCCATCCCCACCCCCCCGCCCCACTATAGCATATGTGGAAGTCCTGGACAACTTTTCAGAAGTCTGTTCTTACCTTCCATCTTGTTGAGCCAGATCTCTTGTTTCTGCCTGGGCAGCATACAACAGTCCAGCTGGCCCACAAATTTCCTGCCAATTCTCCTCTCTCTGTTCCCCAGGATGCCATAGGTGTGCTGAGATGACAGATGTGCAATGCTGCATCCAGCTTTTTACATGGATTCCAGGGACTGAACTCAGATCACCAAACTTACACAGCAAGAATTTTGCTCACCGAGCCATTTCCTCAACCTAGGAACCAAAGCTATTTTAAGTGGACCCTTGTCAACTTAATCTATGCTAGTGGGATTTCTCCATAGAGAATTTGGAATGTCGATGTGGAGAGATCCAACATGTTATCTAGCCTGCAATTCTAATATTCTACTCTAATGTTTATGTAGTCCTGTTGAGTGGAACTTTCTGTGATGACAGATTGTTCTGTAACCATGATTTCCAGTTTGATATAACCACTAACTATAAATGGCTTCTGTACACTTGAAACTGACTAGTGTGACTGAAGACTTGTATGTTAAAGTTTACTTGATTTTAATTAATTTGTACTTAAAATCAAGTCATTCTGTTTGTTTAAGGGCTACTGGTTTGAACATGGCAGTGTTTGGAGTCAGGCTGTGTAGGCCGTCATGGGGAGTGGGGAGTGACTGGATCTGAAAAGCTTCTAGGATATGGTGGGGACTCAAAGCTCTGACCAAAGAATGGCTCTTCTCTATACCAATGAGTAGCTGCCGTGTGAGACTGCAAGCGCTGTGTACAGGCTCTCCTCTACTTGCCATGGGGTTTCATCCTGATAAACCCATGAACAACTGGAAAGATCATAAACCAGAATGCAATGAATGCACCTATGTAGCATCATAACTTAGCAACATAGCCCACTGTAGAGCAGCAGTTGTTCCCCCTCATGATCATATGACCTTGTGGGAGCCGCCCACAATGTCCAGTGATAATTAGGTTGCATGTCAGTAGCATGGGAAAAGACCATAATTCAAATTCTGAAGCATGGTCTCTCTGAGTGTGTGTCACTTTCACACATTAAGGTTGAAACATCACCAGTCAAACCATTGTATGTTTGGGCCGTATTCTTAACCTATTTTATCCTCTAGGCCTTTTGTTTTGCCAGACTGATGTGGGAATTTATTCACTCCTCTTATTCTTCCAGGCAGCATGAATCTCCCCTGGGCTTCTCAAATACCCCTGTGGGAGAAAAGAAGGAATCTGCTTCTTGGCTTTAAGGGGCTGGAAACAGTTTCTTTAGAGCCCTGAAATTTCTTTGAAGTCTCATATTTTATCTCTAAAAAAACTGCATGAAAACTTGGCAGCCTATTCTTTAATATATTTGTGCTTACTTAATATTAAGACAAAATCCCCTCTAAATCTTCAAGTAAAACTAAAGTTACAAAGAGAATCAACAGTTTTATCTTGTGGTTTCATGAGTCATCTGACCTATAGTCTGTCAGTGTAGCCTCATCCCACAGTTAGACAAGTGCTGACATGTGCAAATGATTTTAAACAGTCAATTTAAAATTTTCTGTCATCTTGACTCATCATTAGCTAACAGGCAGGTAGGAGATGTTTTTGTTTAACAATACTCACATTTCTAGTTATAAAGGCATATTTATTTTTATTTTATGTGTATGAACGTTTGTCTTCATGTTTGTATGTGTACCACATGTGTGCAATGCCCACAGAGGCCAGAAGAGGGTGTCAGATGCCCTGGAACTGGAGGTTGTGAACTTTCATGTGTGCTGGGAACCAAACTTGGGTCTTCTTTGAGAGTAGTGAGTGCTCTTAATGATGGAGCCATCTCTCTAGTTTTTTTCTAGGAGAATATAAATAACTTGGGGCATGACCTAGATCTTGTCTCATTATCTTTTAGTTTAAGGTATTTTAAGGGCATAACTACAGACATAGGGAAAAGCAGAACATCGAACCAGGAGCAAAAAGAGATGAATTCAAAGTCACTTGATATTAAGAAGCCTTTATTTTCTAAGCTTCTTTTGTCTTCAAAGAAAAAGACACAGATGGTATTATAGAAGTTATGAGAAAGGAATCCATGTTGCAGATTTGGTGAAAATGGCTCTAGTGTAGCCTCTCATGGTATGTTCTTTATACAAGTCAGTGTGGGGAAGGTTGCAGTGGTTATCTCATGCATAGATGGATACTTTGAACAGAGACTATAGGATAGACTAGGCTGCAAGAAAAACAGCTTTCACAAAGAGGAGTCATGGGCTTTTGGGTCCTGGGAAGACTTTCATGTAGCCCAGGCTTGTTATGTAGCTGAGGATGATCTTGAAATTCTGATCTTCCTGCCTCTAGCTCCTGAATGCTAGGATTACAGGAGTGCACCATCATGCCCAGTCATATGCAGCTGATTGAATCCAGGGCTTCTTGCATGCTAGGCAACCATTCTACCAACTGAGCTACATCCCTAGTCCCCTGGTGAGGTTTGTGACTCTGGCTTTTCAGCAGACCAATTTGTTTTCTTTACATATTTTGCCATATCCCCTCCTTATTGCAAGGACTTCCAATTGATTGGAGGATGTCGAGGAAAGTTCAAGAATTCCGATAATGGATTTGTAGCTAGCTATGACTTAGCAGAATGAGCAGTAGAAATGGTTCTTGAGTATTTTTTACTTAGCTAAAGGCTGGGAAAATATGAACTTCTTTGCATGTTTACTGTCACCCTCCATGGTGAATACATCAGAGTGCATTGTGGGCTCTCTTCGATGGGGCAGGTCTTATGGAGAGCTTTAGCTATTCTTGACAAATCTTTGAGTGCCTTTGGTCTTCTGCTTGGATTTTTGTTTCATTCCATTTTGTGGATTTGGTTGTTGTTTCTTAAATCTCAAACTCACTATTTGATAGCCCCAATGTTACTTATCATCCTACCAAAATTTTTTAAAATTAAAAAAAAATTTTATTTATTATTTTTATGTGTATGTGTATGTGTGTATTGCCTGCATGTATGTGAGTGCACCCATGTCGTTCAGTGCTGCAGAGGTCAGAAGAGGGCTTCAGATTCCCCTGGAACTGGCATTAAGGATGGTTTGTAGACACGGTGTGGGTGCTGGGAATTGAACCTGGGTCCTCTGCAAGAGCAGTCAGTGCTCTTAACTGCTGAGCCACCTCTCCAGCCCCCATCCTACCAAATTTTTATCCCATCAAAATATTGCTTCCATGTTTTGAATTGACTATTAGAGTCACCCTCCCTATTGGGATACCATAAACATCTCACAAGTAAAATTTGCTGAATAGAACTTATCTTTTTCTTCCAAACCTGCTCTCTAGCTTATATCTTTCTCTCAGATAGTAATAAAATGGATCGTGTTGTTCTTTAAGTTAGTTGACTCTTCATTATCTCTGATTTTGCTTCTTCCTTCTGCATCATGGTCAATTAGTTAGGTATGCCATCAAGTTTCTTCTTGCATATTTGGAAGATTCTCAGTGCTCTGAACTGATTCATATCCTTATCACAACCTATCTAGATGATTGCTATGGCCTCCGTACTGTTCTGTTCCTTGACCTTAAGTCTCTTTCATCTTTGGAATGGGCTATGACACTGTTCTGAAATCTTGTTGAATAAAAGTGGACATAGTCATTTCTTGCTTCAAATTTCCTACTGTCCCTTGTTTTTCTAGGATAAGGTTTAAATTCTCTGTAAAGATTGGAAGATGTGTCCTAAATGGACCCCAATCCAAATGTTCAGTCAGGGCCTTCATTGGTTTCACCTATGACTTGACAGTTAAGCCATACAAACTTCTCATTCCTCAAACCTTACATAGCGTCTCATGGTTTACACCCACTACTTCCTCTCTTGGAGATGTTATTTCTTCCTATTTCCTACTCATCTTTCAAATGCCATCACCTTTTAAATTGTTCTATAGCTCCTTCAGTCAGGATGAGCTATTCTGTCTCTCACACGTTTCAATTTGTCAGTAGCTTATTTGCAGTGGCAATGCTTTTAATTTATGGATTTGTGACTTACCTGTATTCTCCAAAAGGTGGGGAGATCCTGAAGACATATAACTTCTTTATCTCTATGTCCCCAGGGTGTAGCACAAGATTGATGCCCTTTACCTAAGCACCATCTTACCAGTGATGGTGGTCAACTGGGAACTCTTTAAGAGGAGACAGCATGTTTAAGATACCTTTATGTCATTGGTACCTGGCCCAAACTAAGTATTTTGTGGCTATTTACTGACTTCATGAATCAGGACCTATGAGAAACCAAGTATGGTGATAACTAAATATCACTCTGCCAAAGACCATCATGGAAGCTGTATTGTTTTTCATATTATTTCTATCCAGAAATTATACTGATAAAGGGTGATGGCCACTATTTACTAAAGATTTTCCCTGTGCTAAGCTACATTTAAATGATCTCATCCAGTTAGCATTTCTTTTTTAAAATTTCTACTTGTATTTATGTATTTGTGTGTGTGAATGTATATCACACGTGTACAGGTGCCCATGGAGGTCAGAACAGGGTGTTGAATCCTCTGGGGCTGGAGTTGCAGGAGGTTATAGGCTGCCTGATGAATGTGGTGGGACTGGAACTCAGGTCTTTTCTTCATTTTTCCAGCCCCAAATTAGCATTTCTTTAAAGTCAGCTATGACTGAAATTAGGGCTGTCATCAGAAGAGGCCTGAAACTCATTTTAAATTACCTTGTGCACATCTGAAAAAAAATTATTGCTTAAGCTCCTCAGACATTGCCCTGCTAATCCTTTTCTAATGATCTCATCTTAAGAAATAACATCAGCAGGAGGACTGTTGAGCCTCCCCCAATAATGACATAATGAGCAGATTTGGCTATTTACATAATAACTTAGGATGATTTCAGGGCATTTTAGATAAAATATACAATCACTTGGATTGCTGCCATTGTAATGATTTCCTTGCTCTTAGAAATTAAATAAGGATGGAAAGGGAAAAAGCAAAAATTTGGGAGTTTTGGGGTGTGTCACACTTGGTGTTGCTTCTTAAATGCTCTAGGTTTGTAACAAAATGCCACTATTAGGAAATTGGGTTCATAGAAAATCAAGCACTAAGGCTTTGAGCAAGATATCAAAAATTGAGCTGGGTGTGGTGGCCCACACCTTTAATCCTAGCACTAGAGAGGCAGAGGCAAGTAGATCTCTGTGAGATCGAGGCCAGCCTGATCTACATAGTGAGTTACAGGCAGGTTGGGGCTATAGGGAGACCTTGTCCAAAGAAAATAAAGGATAAAAGGAAGATATAAAAAAATGACTGGAGTTAAAAGCAGCCAGATTCCAGAGGTAGTGTTGAGTGCAGCTGGTATTTATTGTCTGTAAGGTGGAGATCACAGAGCCTCCTCATGTTGACATGGCTTTCCCTTCTGGTTATTTCTGATGTATGCATTACTTTCGTTTAGTGTTTTGCTTCTAGCTATTTTCTTTAAACTCCACCACCTGAACACCATTGTTCTTTTATTTTAATCTTAAAGCACATAGCACCTGTGCTTATTATTTTCCTTACTCCCCATTTCTTGTTGAGAATCACTGTATTTCCTTTTGAGAATTTTCTGTAGCCTGTCTTGTGTGTGTTCCTTCACTGAGTGTTTGTTGCTACCATCGTAATCTCTACTGGGCTTTTCTTACTTAACACGGCCTTAATTTTACCCTCACATTTCACAGGTAGTTCTGGTTTTACCTCAGTTGTGCGTGATGATGAGTCTGCTGCAGGCTGGTGCTCTTTGGATATCACTGTCTTCTGTTCTGTGTGCCTCCTCTTTGTCTTTGGTCGTGAAGTATTGGTGAATGTTGGTGTTCATGGGATTTCATGAGTCAGGATAACTCTCACAAATCAACTCTGGGAAGGACTCACTCATCACCTTCAAATATGTTCCCTTCCTCTACTCCCTTCATTATTTAGCTCCTTTGGTATTCTCTTTAGATATCCCCCCCCTCTTTCTCATCTCTCACTTTCACCCCCCTCCCAACTGCCACTTTATTGTAGGAATTCTCTGTGATCTGCATTGAAGTCTGCACCTCTTTATTTATACTTTGCACTGTTTCTGCCCTGATCCCTTTTAAGTACAGATTTACTTAGCTAGTCTCTGAGACTCCCTCCCCAACGCCACCAAAAGTCAAGGACAAGGCCACTTACTCCAATCTCTTTCTCATGTAGATTTTATTTTTAAAGTTCAGTTATTAAGATACTTTTCCTTCTCTGTCCCTCCAATCCCAACCAGAGTTTAGTCTACAGGCTGAAATGCTTTCAACAAGGCAAAAATGTGTGTCCATTTTGGAATTGCCTTCCTTTCCATGGTATACGCTGGCATCTTCACAGACTTACCAGCAAAAAATCCACCAAATTCTTGGTATCCATTAAAAGAAAATATCCAACATGTCTTCTCGTCAGGCTTGAAGACTGATGAATTTATTGGTTATTAAAAATCTGACATTTTACAGCATAATAAAGCCCTCAGCAATCAGAAAACCACTAAAAAGTCAATCTTTTACTAAATCTGCATTGCTTTTTTCAGAAAAAGCAAAGTGTCTGTGTCTATACCTGTATATTTATGTGTACATGCAACAGTGTGGAGGGAGAGCTGTGGGCAGAGTGGGATGTGGGGCACTGATTGCTGCCTCGGTGGAAAAGGACAGAGCAGGCACTCTTCCTGATAGAGATAAAGCCTGTTCATGGTCATGTCTGGCAGGACAGGCACAGATTGCCTCAGGAAATGCAAGGCAGTAACTAATCTCATGTCTACTCACATCAGGTCCTGTGGGGGTCCCCATTATGCATGGGCTAATGATCTGGAGGAGGGCGTTGCTATTCCAGTAATGACTGAGTTACATTAAGTGTGAGGGCTTAAATGATCAGCATGGACTGAAACAGAATGTACATTGTATGAGATTTCTATGGCAGCTGTAACACATCACCACAAGTTAGGACTTAACATAGCCTAACCGGGGTCTAGGCTAATGACAAGGGGTGGGCCAGGACGCATCCCTTTCCTTGTCCCTTCCAGTGTCCACAGAGCTCTGTTGATTCTTGCATATAGTTTATTATTTGCAGAGAGTCAAAGAGAAAGAACCAGCAGTAGTGTGTCAAATCCTCTTTAATGCTGCCCCCCCCCCCCTGTTTCATGAAGTGGGGAAAGTCGTTTTCTTTTCAGACCATATTTTTGTATTCATGCTGATCAAAGAGAAAAAGAACCAGCAGTAGTGTGTCAAATCCTCTTTAATGCTGCCCCCCCCCCCCCGTTATCTGTAGCTGGGTAAGGTTGTCTCATTTGAAGACCTTCATGATTGTCCTAGGCTACCCAAGAAATAGAAGATACTGTCCCCATTTCCAGATCTTTAACCTTAGCCACATCTGCAGATCTCTTCTGCCAAGTAAGGTGACATGCCTACAAGATTAAGGGGTTAGGGTGAGGATCTGTCCTTTGGATCCATCCTTTGGAAGGATGACACTATTCTGCCCACCAGTCACATTAAGAGGTTAGAAATCAGAGCCAGGTAAAACTCAGTCTCCAAAATGGAATAAATATATCGGGGAGTTGCCACGGTGTGGCAGGCTACCAGCAGGTAGGGACTGAGATGTGTTGAACACAATCAGCAGAGTCACATTTCAACTGAGGATGAGAAGTCAACTGCGTGAACACCTTTCTGGACTTGGCTCAGAGAACCCATTCTGCAGAAAAGCAGGGCTCGGCCATTTGCTCAGGAGCCTATGAATAGTATGCTTTTAGTTTAAGATCAAAACTCAGACTAATGTGTTTTAAATAATAAATTATTTATTTGGGTGATGGGTGTCTTGGAAGAAGATGCTAAAGGAGGTGAACATACAACATCATGGTTAAGAAGAAATCAGGGGAGGCCCAAGAACAACTGACAACTCATGTTTGTGAAAATATCTTAAAGCATAGACAAAGGGTCTGATGGGGATAAAAGAACAATGGGATAAAAGATCAGATATTAAAAATTTGAAGATTGTTAAGTTGTTTAGACTGGAAACTGCAGAGTTGGAGGAATATTCCTTTAAGGAGATCCTAGTTCTAATACTTGTGACTGCGTTACCTCTGGTTTTGACAGTATGTGGTGGAATATCTTATACCTTCTATATGGTGAAAGGGACTTTGCAAATGCAGTGATGGGGATAAGGAGACTGTCCCAAGTGCCCGTGTGAGTTGATGAATCAAGAACGAGATAAGGAAGGAGGAGAGTGGAGAATCATGGAGATGGAAACATCAGACACACTCAGCCAATGTTACTAGACTTGAACACAGAGACCAGGCCAAGAACCAAGGACTGTGGGTAGCCTCTAGCAACTGGAAAGGCCAGGAAGTGGATCCTTCCCCCAGGATTCTCTAGACAGAATGCAGCTCTGTTGATGTGACACTGGTATTTTCCTCAGAGAGACCCAGTTGTGAACTTCTGATGCCCTGAAAACAACAGTACAATAATTAAAAAAAAATGTTTTTTTGAGACGGAGTCTCATTATGCAAACCCAGGTGTTCTGAAACTTGCTATATAGACCAGGCTGGTCTTGAACTCTTAGAGATCTGCCTGCCACCTCTTCCTCAGTGCTAGAGTTTAGAGGTGAGCACCACCATGCCCAGAGAATTTGTACTGTTCTAAGATAACAGGTTTGTGGTAACTTGTTATAGCAGCAGTACAAAGAGAAGGAGGACAGGTGTGTGCTTGTGGGTTTGCATCTTGCAATGGAGCCTAATGCTAAGTGGACGTCCCCTTGAATTATGACTTCAGTAAACGATGAATGCGTAGATGATTATATAAACCATGGGGCAACCTTCCCATCCTAGAACACTTAAGATGATGACACTTCTTTGTCACTTACGTGTATTTTCCTCTTTTAGAAGTTTCCTTTGATTAAGATACCAGCAGAACACAAAACCACATATGCTTTCCCTAGAACACATGTGTGTATATATATATATATGTGTGTGTATATATACATATATATATACACACACATATATATGTATGCACACCTGAACAACTGTGGGCTTCAAAGGAACAAAGAAGTTCCCCCTATGACCTTCAGTCTTCTTAAGTTGAGCTTGAGTTGAGGAAACACGATGCTTTTCATTTTGGAGCCCATGGTGGTCTGGTGAGATGGTCCGTAGATTGCTAATGTTGCAGCCCAGGCTGTGAAGCATTCTGAATCAGATGACCTTAGACTCTTGGTTCAGGCTAATTAAGCTTCTCCTGCTAGTATGGAATGTTCTGGTTTGCAGTAGTGTTTGCGTGACTGTTTAAATTGTATACCTTTGCTCCAGGGAGCTAGTGTGATGTCTCCTGTTTCCCTGTTGCTTTTCCATGAGCACAGAGTGGAACAGTTGTGCCCCTTGAAATGAATAAGAACATCATGCATTCAGTTTTCTCACGAGATGTCTGGGTTTGTGGCCATTCAAAGGATTATTTTTGGAGGCAGGCAGTGGGTAGAACAAACTAAAGTTACCATGCAACAAATCTGGTCTTTCCTCTATGTACACTATCCACTGAGTTTGGGACAGGAGCCTGAGAGAACTGAAACTGAGAAGGGACAGTAGGGTGGGGTTACTAAAGGCCAACGGGGGAGGAGAAGAACGGTTACACTTTACAGTGTTTTATTAGATGATTCTTAGTTATGGACAGGCCTAGTGATGAACCGACACAACTTGAGTGGGAATGTTCTGTAGGGCAAGAGAAGCAAGAGCTCTAAGAAACTCGGTGTGGTCTACCCTTGGCCACTGCTTCAGCAGCGGCTTGGACTAAGGTTTTTGTAACTTCCGAGTTTTACAGCGGTATCACAACTTTTCTTATTTCAGATTGTTTTATTGATCATCTGCCTAAGGTGATGGGGGACTCAGAAGAGAGAATAATGCTTTCATTTGGGGGCAAGTTGCTTAGCTTGCTTATGCTTCCACCTGTAAAGTAGAGATAATAGAGCAATGTACAAAATATTTTAGTGGCACTTAAGCAAATAATCTGTGCAAACCATGCAAGGCAGGGCCAACTCCAGCATTCACCCTACAATAAAGTACTGTTGTATTGACATGCTCATGAAGCATGATTATGACAGGTACCAGACCAGGCGTTCTAGGACAGAGATGACCAGACAGAGTCCTGCCCAGGGCATTGCTGCAGTTTCTCAGGGGGAAAAGATATACAAATAAATAGCAATACAATTAAGGATTACTGCAGGCTGTGGGGGTTTGCCAGGAGAGACAGCTCAGTGGTTAAGAACACTGTCTGCTCTTGAAGAAGACCTGGGTCAGTTCCTAGCACCAAAATAGCGACTAACAACTGCTCTTAACCCTAGTTCCAGGGGATTCAACACCCTCTTCTGGCCTCCATGGGCGTTGCATAGATGTGGTACACTTAAATACATGTAGGCAAAAATTCATACACATAAAATGAATAGTTTAAAAAGAATCACTGGAGATATAGTTCATTGATAGAACACTTGTCTAGTGTGTGGAAGGCCCTGAGTTCAATTCTAGTACCATAAAATAAAACAAACAAAAGCCCAAATAGTGGGTGCTGCTAAGATTATGAGTATGGTAGAGCACATTGCCCACTGGGCCTAGGAAGGTTTGGCTTATCAAGAAGGAATTCTAGTTCTTTTAAGTCTGGAGTCAACAGTTGAAGTGCAAGTTGGTGTTCGGCAGTCAGGTGGGTGGGAAGGACATTCTAGGCAGAGTTGGGTCCTCTTCCCTCCTGATCAGCTGAGCACCCTCACAGAGTGTTTTGGCTTTGAAATTGTCACATCTACCTGAAGTACCACCTTATGTCCCTAAGTAGACTTTTTACATACCCTAACTCCAGCCTCAGTTTGGATTTCTGAAGGTGGATGAATAGAGCCTTGGATTTACATAACAGAAGAGAGCAACTACCAAAAATAACTCCATGTCTGTAATTGCAGGACTCACTGGAAATGCAGGGGAGACCCAGCATCCCAGCCCAGCTTCCTACGGGCCCCTTTGCTTGGAAAGTGAATTCTCTAAGGAGTAGATGGACTTAGGCCAGGTCCCTCCTCTGCTTTCAGCATTGCTGGAGGTAGAGGAACTCTGGGAAAAAGTGTTCTCACTGTAGATATGGAGGAAAGATGCATTATCACTTGCTTAGTTCAATTTCTTCCATGTCTCTGACCAGTCTTTCCTTTCCTTTGGTGAAAGCTGTTGATTTGTGTTGGCTATGGGTAGCATATGGGATACCAGTCATGGTGAAACACCATTTTTCAATATTGCCTTCCTGGGGGTGGGCACCTAAGTCTGCTTTGTACATAGAAGGTAGTTAGTATACGCTAGTTGACCTAAGAAGTGATGTCTTACCTGAATAGAGGCTCTTGGAATTTATTTGGATTGTAAGTAACGTGATGGCAGAGCTCAGTCCTGGTCTGCTCATGCAGGTATTCTTGGGGCTAGCACAGGGTAATGTTCAATAGGTGCTAAATATATTTAGCACCTATTGAACACTACCCTGTGCTTTATATATATATCTATATATTCATCAGTTACACCAAAGCTTTGGTGTCAATCTCAGCTCCTTTCCTCCGTTCCCAGTGAGTAAATGGATCATGTAGATTGTGCCTCTAAATCTCAAATTTGTCACCTTTTTGGCTGCTACTTTAATTCAGACCCTGGTTATTATTTATCTGTATGGTTATAAAAGCTTTTACTTGACCTCCCTGTTTCCATTGTTACCTTTACTCTTTCCACTCCCTAGTCTACTTGCAAAAGACATGCCTTGGTCACAGCTCATCCTGCCACCACGTGTGTGTGTGTGTGTGTGTGTGTGTGTGTGTGTGTGTCTTCCTTTGCCGAGAAGTAAGGTCCTTCCCAACATATTTTGGACTGAATTCTCAAGATATGCTTGCCTTCTGTCAAATGATCATTTGCAATTCCATTAGCATTCCAGGTCTTTTGATCGCTACTGACTTCCTTCTCCCGGAGTGAAGTGTGTTGCTACCTTAGCTATTACCTTGCCTTGTTCAGAGGTAGAAGGACTGAAATGTGAGAAATGGAAGGACCCTGGAATCTTCCATTTCATCTCTTCATTGCCTTTGTGAGCCCACAGAGGTGATGGAGGCTATGTCAGAACAACATTGAAGCCAGGACTTAAAAAAAAAAAAAAAAAAAAAAGACATCCTGACTCTAAATTCAATACTCTGTCCATATTGACAATGTCCTTCATGCGCCTTCTGTACATCTTATAAAGATGCTTTTCTTGTTCCATTTTGATGTTCCATTTTGATTTATGATTCCTTTAACTGTGTGGATTTATAGATGTGAGGGCAGGGACCATGTTTCAATCGTCCCATAGCATTCAGCACAGGCCTTATACATGGTAGGTGTTACTATGTGTATTCAGCACAAATGGACAGACTGAGCAAGTAGATGGATGGATACCTGAATATAAAATTAGATGAATGGATGAGCAGGTGGGTGGATGGGAGTCTGTGAGTGAATGGATGAATAATGTTGGATGATGCATAGATGGATGTGTAGATGGCAGGTGGGTGGATGAGTGAATGTACAAGAGTATGTAGTAATGAAGCATGGTGTAGCAATTGATGTGCCAGTTCTCTAGGAATGTTTTCAGCTGTCCTAATAGCCCCACAGCAGGCTTTATCTGCAAAGGTGTGCATCAGACAGCAGAGTTAAACACTCAACTGCCGGTGAGGCGTTCTTATTTTCTGGTGCAATGAGAAGTTTATGTGGGAGGGGGCTAGCTGAGGAATGTATGTTTCCAGGTATATATAATTTGAATAACATAACCCTTTATTTGTTCTGATTCTGTGAAATTACTCCTCACAGCAATTTTATGAAATGAGTGTTCTTATTAGCACCGACTTGTAACCACTTAATGAAGTGGAATAACTTACTTAGAAAATCACAGAGGTAGGACTCGAACCCATGTTGTACTCACTTAGAAGCCTGGGCTCATATCTAGTAGACAGAGCAAGGAGCTACTAGGGAACGGTTGGTCAAGAGGCCTCAGAAATCTGAGCTGCTTTGTGTGAACCCAGTGAGGCCAGTAAGTTCTTGAGTGGGCAAATCACTTAATTTGCATTCTATGCTTTAATGGAAGTAATAGAATCTTAGCAGGAGTGCTGTGAAAATTAATGACTGCCTACAAAATGCTTTAAGATAAAGATTCTCAGATCAAAAGAGCTGGAGGAAGTTTAGAGTTCCATTAGCAAGGATGAGTGGGCCATGTTTTTGTAAAATATTGTTAATACAGTGACTCATAACTGATCAAAATGCTGAAGATAAGTGACTGTTGAGTGCTTAGTCCTAAATGGGACATCTATCACATTCCTTCTAAGGCTCAGGGAACAGTCCAGAAGAGGGGGCAGAAATAATGTTAAGAACTGAAAGATGGGAACAAGTGCTGACGTTTATTTTCAGTGATGTGTCACTGGTAAGTTGTCCATGATCCAATAAATTATCCCCCACCCAAGCTCATCCAAGGAACCTTAATTAACTTCATGGAATGAATGGAGAGAGAGAGAGAGAGAGAGAGAGAGAGAGAGAGAGAGAGACAGAGAGAGACAGAGTATGCTTTTGACATACCAGTGTAATGAGCTAAAGAGGTAATGCAGGGTTTAAGAGGGCCACAGCTCTTGTACTGGACCCAGGTTCCACTCCCAGGTCAGGTGGCTCACGACTGCCTGTAACTCCAGCTCCAGGAGACCTGACATGTCTGGCCTCTGAGTGCATCTTCAATCTCATGCACATAGCTCTCCCACATACATATAATTAAAAATAAGAAACAAATCTTAAAAGATGTAAAAGTAGGAACTAGGAAGAAGGGGCTCATCAGGAGTCAGAGGAGTAGAAGAGAGGGCAATGCAGGGTGGTGAATATGGTCAAAATACACAGAAGCATCAGGGAAAAAGGTGGGGGAGGAGGTGAACTGGGAAATGACCCTTGAAGATGGGTGATTGTCCTCTCCATTGACAAAGTCAGTGGGTCATATTCTTTTCCTCAGTGGAGTGCATGCAGCCGCAGGACCTGGGCAGAAGAAGAGAACAAAGCAGCTTTATGTCACTGTATCTCTTCTCCCCAGATGGGGTACCTTGGTGTGATTTTTAAAAATTAAAAATTATAATTTTAAATGATACATACAAGTTGTGCATATTATGGGGTACATGCGATGCTTGGCCTGAATTCCAGAGAGTCTTGTTCTTGGATCTCTTCATCCCGTGTCAGATCACATTTGCCCACCCCACGTACTCCACTGAGTGAATGAAATTTTGTTAATGTCTTGCCCTCTTTGGCCTCAGGCAAGTGTTACTGTAGATTCATATGTTCTCTCTCATCCATTGTTTCATTTATCAAGTTCTTACGGCGTGCTAGCTCTATTAGCTCACTACCAACAGTAGGGGTACAATGGTTAGAGCCCTGCCTCCTAGATTCACATTGAGATAATCACACTGCTAAATGATCAAATCATGAAGAGGGATGAGAAGAGAAATGAGGAACAGTGACAGCAATGGGAGAAGCATGAGCTGGGAACTTGTCTAAGTAGGATGAGGCCAAGGATCGTGCTTTGGGGAGCTGCTTTCAGACTGGTTCTGCCTCTAAGCAGGAGTGACCCAGGCTTCTGGTGGCAGTTCTTGCACTGTATGGAGCACCAAGATGAGAGGAGTGAATACCACAGCCCTGACCCACGTTCTTGCACTCCGGCCAGGGCCATAGACAAACACAAACACACTTGGGGTCACAGCAAAGAGAGGCAGGTGTTGCAGAAGAGAGTCTCTGAGGAGGAGACTGGGGAGTGGTGCTCATTCCTGGACAGGGCCCAGGGAAGCTGAAACACGGGGTTTTCACAGCTCTAAAACATGAGTGGGACTGGAGACAGAAGGCAAGGGTAGAGAGGGCATCTTATGATGAGGAGAGGTCTCCTGTGAAGGCTGAGATTGCTGAAGCAGCCCTGTGAGAAAGCAAGAGTAGCATTCAAATCTGGAGAATGGTGGGGGTCAGGCTAGAAAGGGCCTTGTGGGTTATGCTAAGGCATTTGAACTTGAACCTCTGGAAAACTGTGGGAGGAGTTTAACCAGGAGGGAAAAGAGATGAAATTTATACTAGAGAGACTCCCCATGGATGAGAGAGCTGAATGTGGGCTAGATGGGAGGCCGGGAGCCATGCTGGGAGCCGACACAGAAGCATCGGGGATACAGATGGGAGAGCAGGTGAACTTGGGAATGACCCTTGAAGACAGGTGACTGATGACCTGGGTGGGAGGACACAGGAGATGGTCAGGGAAAGTTCTTTACCTTGCTCAGCAGACATCGACTCTGCAATCTTTCCTCAATAATGAGGTTCCTGATCATGTCATTGTGAAGCACCTAGTAGCAAAGAATTGGGTGGTTTGGTTTAGGTTTTCCATATGCTGACCATGGGCCATTTCCTGTTTTATGCAACATTTATGATTTTCAGAGTGATCATCCTAAACTTAAATGCTGAGTGATTTTTGGGTGTAGTTCAAATCTCTTGACTCTCTCTCACCTTGAGGGCTTTCTTGACTGAGAGTTTGGTAGAACCCACTGTAGGGAAGGGGTTAAGATGACTGTATGCCTTGTCTTTTAGAGAAATATATTTTCTGGTCTTTTGCCTATTTTATTTGATTGGTTTTCTTTCTATTGTGGAGTTGTAGGTGTTATTTACACACTTCGGGCATAAACTCTATTACTAAATATTTGTGTTAAGAGTACTTTATTTCAGTTTGTATTTTGAGATCCACAGGACTGTATGGAGGTGCTGGGGGACTGATGGTGAAGTTTGATCAGGTTGTTCGAAAAGCCAGAACAAACCCCACTGAGAAAGTGCTTAAATTAACTTTATTCCTTCCTCCCTTCCTCCTTTCCTCCCTTCCTCTCTCTCTTTCTCCCATGTGTGTGCATACATGTGTGTACAGGTGCCTTCCCCCCATGTAAATATATGTGGGGCCCAGAAGTTGATGTTAGATGTTTGTTCCAATTGTTTCCCTACCTTATTTTTTGAGACAGGGTCTCTCACTAAACTTGAAGTTTACTATTTTGGCTACACTTGCTGGCCAGCAAGTCTCAGGATCTGCCTGTCTCCACCTCAAACACTTGGTTAGCCACTGTGAGCAGCTTTTACATGGGTGCTAGGGATCTGAATTCAGTCCCATATGCTTTTGTAGCAAGGACTTTACCCACTGAGACATCGTTCCAGTCTAAATGTTTACATTTTTTAAGAGGACAGCACCCTGACTATTATCAAGCTCTAAGCCTCTGAGTTGTAACTGTACTCTGTTGTCGGCATTTTAGGTTGTAGCCAGATAACGAAATTGAGAAATCTTCTACATCATCCTATGAAGATCTGGTTTTTATGGTTTTCCTACCTATACTTTCTCAATGATATTTAAATGCTTCAGAAATATGTACATTATGACTAGTCTCAGAGCTCTGTAGAACAGTGAGGCATAAATACTTAAAGAATACTCAGTGAAACTGACTTGGGCAGTTATATGTAATAACTGGGATACAGCAATGAGTTTGGCAATTATATGGACCTAAAGGATAGATAATGCTTTGGTGGTAGACAAATTCCACACGAGCCAGTGACAAAAGCAAGAGATACAACCAGGGGGCTTATGTACAAGCAGCAAAAGAGAGCAGAGGTAACGCAAAGGAGGCTGGGAGAATATTTGTGGAGGAAAAAGAAGGATGGTGTGAGCCCAGCAGAGAGTCTTATCATCAAAGATGGGAGAGGGATAAAACAGGGGGAGAGGATCACAGAGTCAGCTCTCATGGACTTCAAGAGAGAGCACATTAGATGTGGAAATGTGGGCTTTGTGGGTGGCTTTAGCAAGTGAAAGATGTAGTTTGAGGACAGAACCCAAACTTAAAATACAGAAATGAAAGGGGGAGAAATAAGTAAAGAATTAACCTTGAGGAGGTGAGGTGGAAGACAGGAGATTCACACAGGGGTGAGAGGTTTGGGTTCATCAGGAAAAAGAAAATCTGCTCTACTAAACATGAGGACAGAAGGAAGGTCCAGCGTGGCAGAGGCTGGGCTGCAGCTCACCTCACCATCTTCCTGTCTGCTGTTGACACACTAGATGATATTCCCAGTCTCCTTTGCTCCAAGGCACAGCTATTTGGTTGAGTACCAGTCATAGGAACATGAGTGGAAATGGTATGGACCACTTATAAAGCCCCCATCTTCATCCCTCCAGACTTTCATCCTCTGGCAGGGAAAGAAGACACTTTGGAGGACACATGGTGAAGGTCACAGAGCCCCTTTCAAGCTTGGGTTCCCGACTGACTTGCCTGTGTGTTTTCCTTCAAAAACTTATGACGAAGACAAAATCAGAGAAAATCAATGCAAACACTTTGAAGGAGCTGGAAGCTGCCATGTACAACTGTTTATGTTGGACGGAAACTATGTGCTCCCAAACACTCCCGAGGCTGAAGGCCTGGCATGTCTTCTAGCTTTGCACCTGTCTGCTCTCTTTTAACTCCTCCCTGGTTTGCCTTATGCGTCTGTAATTCATAAGCCCATTGCTCTCCTCTCACCGCTCACCAATGTTGTACTTTTGTTTAAAATAAAGACCTAAACAGGATGTGATGCACAAGTCTTTGAGGCCTCTATTTGCCTACTTATTGGTCATATCTTCATTCACTCAGCCCACAAGGTTTATTGCTTTCTAACTCTATTCCAGATACTTCATTTATGAAGGCTCATACAGTCTTTTCCCTCATGTTCTAAAGTCTTTAATGGGAATCAAACAATTAAATAATCATTATAGAACAGGTCACGGAGGGTTAGAGGAGCACTGGGGAGTGATCTAGAAGACAGAATTGTGATAGCATGGAAACTTCCTGAAGGAGATGCCTAGTGGAAGAAATAGAAGGAGCCCTATTCCACTGGGTATGTCCATTTCCCACACATCCCTGCACAGGAGGAAGCCTGGCTCCATGGAACCCATGCTCCATCTGGCCATTTTAATCTTCTCTTTAGAGCTTTGTTTGCTCGCTTGTTTGTTTTTGTTTTGTTAGCAGAAGAGCAAAAGGATTTTCTTTCTTCCTTCTATCCCTTTGTTGAAGTGATAATGACAGGCTCAAAAAATGTGCTGATATGGAGAAGAAGAAAACCTGGGTAACTTGCCAACTTGGATCCTGACACTTAAAACCTGACCACTGACACATCTACCTGTGTCAATGTCCTCTTTCCACCCTTGCCTCAACCCAGTGCCGTGGATTTGACCAAAGAGGGTCTTTCAAGACTTCTTGCACAGAAAGAAGTAGCACAGCCTGGACCTTCTGACCCCAGCAGGGCCTCTGTGAAGGGCTGACAGTGCTTGGGACCATGGACACCCTTTAGACAGGCAGCTCAGAACAGGGCTTCAGCTCATGCTGTTGGCACTCAGCGTCTTGGCAGCTAGGCTCCTCTGCCCTTGGCGGGGTTGTTGGGAACACAGAGCAAAGAGCTATTTGTACCCAGAGTCCGAGTTCAGTTGAAAGCTTTTGTATAGGGGTTTTGTCCCCCGGTCCTCGTGGCTCCCTGGGCATACTCCCAGATGTGAGGTGCCTGCTGTCTTGATGTTTCTGGGGATGTCTCTAGGAGTTGGGTAGGCCCAGGGAGTGCCCCATACAGATACATGTTGCCAGTCTCCTGTCACCTGTTGTACAGAGCTAGGGGCTCTCTTCAATGCAGTTCTGCAATCCAGTCCATTTTTGAAAAAAAAAAATCAGTGAAGGACTTAATGAGTCTGGGAAATCTGCATGGCATGTTCTCGGAGCACCTCATCCATTGTGGGCATTCTTTATCACTTGCCAATGGTCGTGCATTGAGCTTGTCACTTAGTAGGGGCGCAGTAAATGTTGGGTAACCTTCTACTTTAATCCCTTCTTTAAGTGACTAATAGAGAATCCAGTTCTCATACCAGGACTGGCTCTTAAATTTAATAGAAACAACAGAGTTTGTAAAAGGAAGTGACAAGTTGCCTGGTATTAGAAGACATGACCCTCTGCCTGTCTCTTCATGCAAGTGACATTTGTGGAGACATGGTGGTGGTACCCTTCATCTTGCAGGTGAGGGAATTGCTGCTTTCTTCTTGTTGTAGAAACTGGAAAGGGAACTTGGCCTCTGCATGTTAGAGGCTGCCTCTGGCTCTGACCTTTGCTGTACCCAAGCCAAGTCAAGGCCTGCTTCCTCAGCCTAGTGGTGCTCAGGCTTCAGTGGGTTGAATCTCCTGGGATCTATGGCAGGCTGCAGGTTCCACTTTTACCCCTTGGCCCTGAGTTGGAATATCCAGAGCAGACTGTCCTATATCAAGAATTAACATGCCCAAGACAAGTTGTTGATGACTTTGCTTACTGGCAGAAAAAAAGGAAGGCCAATGGTTGGTAATAAACTGGATTGGCATGTCTTCTTGCAGCTACTGTACATGCTATGCATGCAGTGCTCCAGGTGCAAACATGCTAAGTGATGTTCATTTCTTCAACACCTATTAGGTGCTGATCCCCAAACTATGTGCTGGGAATTAGGAAAGGTGAAAGAAATAGCTATTGCCCCAAGAAATTCATAGCCCAGTGTGTGGAGACAAACAGACAAACACAAATCAACTATGAAGCATGGACAGAAATGTAAAATAACTCTAAAACAGTTAATCAATGTGATGAGTCACTACATAAGAGCATTCCCCACCTTCGACTGAGTACTTACCATGCCCTGGTTTTTGATTGACATGTATTATATAACTTTATCTAAAACCTGTGAGTCAATGAAAAGACTTAGGTTGTTGAAAGACTGCATAAAGCGGCCCAGTTAGTGACTAGGAAGAGTTGAAATGTCATGTTCCTAACAGCTGTACCATACAGTTTTTCTAGAAGGATCTATCATTCACTAAACCTCTACTATGCATGGGGCTCACTTAATTTGATATTCATGACATGTCCAGGGACAGCCAGAACTCAGGAAGGAGGGATACTGTGAGGACTCATGGGTCACACACACCTGTCTGGATCCCACTACTCCACCTGTTAGCCTGAGTGGTGAACAGGTATAAGGGATATTGATATGGGTAGCTTTCCTGCTACTGGGAATGCCATAACTCCCTATGTCAAAGCCACAGCTCCCTAGTCAGTGTGTTCCCCATGCAGGGCACAGCCTGCCTTGCATGCCATTATCTGCCTTCATCAGCAGTCAATGCTGCAGAGGTGACCACCATGCTGGATCAAGAGTATGACTGAGGGTGAAGTGCACATTTCTATTCGCCATCCACGTAGAATGTAAACAAGGTCCTCTTCCCTCCCACCTAGTTCTTTGATTCTAGGCACTGAGGTGACCAGGTGGGTACTTGGAGAAACAGGTTGGCTACTGGAGCAGGAACTGGGGCTCCTCTGTACCTCATGCTCCATTTGTCACCTCTCTGAGTCACCCAGCACACACCCTTCTTCACTTCCTCTCCTAAAAACGGTCATGTCTCATGTCCTAAGAAGCATGGTGACTCCAGCATTGGCTATGTGTCCTGGGTGGTCCTGGACACCTTGACATGAAGAAGGGTTGATCTTGGTAGGTCCTTAATCAGAGCCCAGTTCCACCTTATACATCACTTTCTAGTGTCAATTACAGATGTCTTTCTTTTATTATTTTTTTAAAATTCTATTTCTTTTACTAGGTTCACTAAAACAGGAAGTCAAAGGTATGAATGTTCTTCCTGTGAACCAAGAGAGGCACCTCTCTCTTCTGAGCCCAGATTGCCACCCAGGGCCACTTGCTCCAAGATCCAGTGAGAAAGGAGGGCTACATGCTTGTCCTTGTGGTGTTAAGGAGGTGGGAATGGGAGGTAGAAGCTTCTCATGATGCTTGAGAGTCCCTAAAAGATGGCACACAGGGTGAGCTGCAGTGGCAGGGTGGGGGCGTCAGTATAAGGCATCATAGATCAGGTGGCACATTAGTGCTGACTAGCAGGTGATGCGCTGTCCATTGTAGTAGTAGATTGGAATGGTGATCCTAGGCCTTTTGGAGAGCTAGTGAGAGAGGTGTCGTTGGGGTTGGGATCAGGGCTGAGCCCATTTCACTACCTTGTGTTGAGTCTAAAGCGCACACACAGTTGTTTCACAGATCATTCAGCCTCTCTGATTCACCTGAGTCACTGGTGATATATACTTCATTCAGCGTGTTAACCAGTTAGTCACAAATGTGTAGGCAAAGACACTGATAGGCTTTCAAACCATTCCATGATGTCACTGGAGTTGAAATATAGTTCTTTCCTGGCTGTTCAGGAGGTCACCGGCCAGCAGCGTCATTCTGTACCTACTTGTTAGGCAGGTTAACATGGCTTCTGGAGCTGGGATCTACCTGGATCTCCACAGGGCAGAGACAGGATGCAGTAGATGGTCTGTGTAGAATGTTTGGACTATCTGGGGAAAAATTTCCTCCAGTTGAAGGAACTATTTTGCTATTATCTTATCCTAATAAATAGCCTCTCTACCACTGTGCATGTTCACTGAGAAAACCCCCTGGCAGCTGTGTCCAAATCTCCCTAGTGGCCTGGTCACTTCAGTCTACCACTGTCCTAGTTTGTTTCTTCATTGCTGTGACAAAATACTCTGACCACTACCAGCTTGGGGAGGAAACGGTTTATTTAGCTTACATATCCCAGGTCACAGTTCATCCAGGAGCCCAAGGTAGGAATTCAGGGCAGGGACCTGGAGGCAGGAGCTGGAGCACAGGCCATGGAGGAATGCTGCTTACTGGCTTGCTCCCCTGGCCCCTGCTCAGCCTGCTTTCTTATGCAACACAGGCCCACCTGCCCAGGGATGGCACTACCCACAATGGGCTAGGCCCTCCCACATCACTCAACAATCAAGAAGGTGTCCCATGGATATGGCCACAGGCCAGTCCAATGAAGGCAATTCCCCAACTGAGGCTCCCTCAACCCAAGTGTGTCAAGTTGACACTAAAACTATCCAGCACAACCACCATCTCCCTCGGCCTGTGCTCATTCCAGGCTGAGCACAGTCCCTCATGAATATCACCTTTTCCTGTGTATGTGTTGACCTTGCTGTTTACACCACCAGACTTAGGTACTAGATCCATGCCTAAGACATAGATTCCATGATCTATGTGCGTTTGTTGCTTCAAGTTTAGGATATGAGGTGTTAAATCAATCTATGCCACAGATACACAGGACCAAATGGTAAATACTATTAAAAAATAGCTATTTCATACTGCAGAAGACACCTGCCTAAATAGCTTTCTTTCCTCGTTTACTGCCAGATCTACTGGCTATGTGGAGCCCAACTCTTCTTTTCTGTAACTTTTTGTGGTTTATCTGTGTTACTTCACCCCCAGAGCCATGGTTCTTTACATATGTCTTCTCTTCTACTGGTTTCCCCTTTAAGGCTGATAGAGAGATGTTGCAATTCATTACACCCGTGCTATTAGGTCCAGACCTGTCCTTGATTTAATCGATCCCTTCTGGATGTATTCAGCTTGTGAGAAAACCAGAATCCAAAATAATAATCTGAGTTGAGCTGCAGAAAAAAGTCATAAGGACAAATAAATGAGGAGTAATGAAAATAATGATTATAAAAAACCTGATTGGCCTCTTGGGGTAAGTCTATAGCGCAGCCCTCCGCGCCTTGACTACCCAAGCCACATTCACCCTTCCATCTCCCCCGCTGTTTGCTACTCCTAGTTTGGGACCTGCGCCATCTCTAGACTTGGGGCCCCAGACACCAGGGGACCCAATACTGCTTCCTGACCCTTCTCACCCAGACCAACTTAGTGCCTTTCTTGGGCCCCAGGAGCACTGCTTCTGGACCTGGCCCCGCCCTCACCTCCCTCTACTTCCCTGGTCCTGCAACACCCGCCAGCCTCTTTCTGGGGCTGACAGGCTCTGAGGCTTACCTTTCCTCTCCCTGATCCTTTGCATCCAGTACAACCCAGCTACTCAATCCACTCCCTGGGAAATCTTGGGGCTTCTTCCCATCCCATCTGCCTTTGCATCCCTGCATGGCTCCGCCACTGCCAGGGTCACAGGTCAGTCCAACACCCAAGTTCCTGAGGCCAAAATCATTCTTAGAAGATTCCAGACATAAGGAGAAAGTCTGAAAACTTCTGACCCACATTGGAATTGGGCCACCGCGGAACTCCTGAAGACAAAATCAAT
>NW_008352391.1:427976-450585 GCF_000622305.1 Nannospalax galili
AGCCTGATTGTGTGTGTGTGTGTGTGTGTGTGTGTGTGTGTGTATTCACACATGCATGTCACACATGGATGGAGAGACAGAACTTTATTTTAATTTCACATGATAAAAAGTCAGTTCAAAGACTGTATTGTATAATTCATTAGGTCAGAATTTTTTTAGATCATTGGCATATGATATTTCCATTCTCTGTTGTTTTTATTCTAAACCCTAAGAAAGCTTGTTGAAAATATCTGACTTACAGGGCTGGAGAGATGGCTCAGTGGTTAAGAGCATTAACTGCTCTTGAAGAAGACTCGGGTTCAATTCCCAGCACCCACATGACAGCTAACAACTGTCTGTAACTCTAGTTCCAGGGGGATCCGACTCCCTCTTCTGACCTCTTTGGGTATTGCATGACATGGTGTACTTACATACATGCAGGCAATACACTCATACACATAAAATAAAATAAAAATAATAAAATAAAAAAAGAAAATATCTGACTCACTTCTATGGGCAGGACTTGTAGCTTTCAGTTCTTCAGTCTTGACCTCTATTTAACTTTTAGCCCAAGGCTATGTCTTCATCACTCTAGGTGGCAGATTCTCCACACTGTGACTCCTGCACATGAAGGATCTCGTTCCTTCCTGTAGGAGTGCACAACTTAGGCAACCTCACTTGGTGCCTGGCTGCAGACAGCCTGTAATGTCTGCCTTTAAAGCACAACTAAAGAAATCTCTCTCTCTCCCTCTCCATCTTGGAAGATTTTTAAAAAGAATTTGCCTGTAGCTTGTATGCATTCCAACCACATATCACCCAGAATCCCTTGCAGCTAGGGCTAAATATGCAAAGCAGGGTCCTCAACTAGATGTATCCATGCAAATATTTGAAAATAGGAACCTGACAAGGACCGACCTTCTTTAGCTTAGGCATGGCTGCTGGCAAGCATGATGCTTTTTGTAGCCAAATTTTATGGCTTCATGTGTCTAGAGAAACAGCATGCTGGCAGCCTCTAAACCCTCCAGCTCTGGGGTTTTGTTCTAGAACTCCAAAGTCATTCCCACCTTCTGATCAGGGTGGAGGGAACAGCTCCCTTAAAGGCCAGTTCAACAAGGTCTAGCTGAAGCCACATCTCAAGACTACATCACAGCTTAGCTTCTAGTCACTCTAACACTTTTGTGAGCACTGGTTTTCCTAGTTCAAATATCTAGAATTCCTTTCAGTCAAACCCTGAACGATATGCTTAACAAAGATAGTGTGTGAAAGGTGATTTCATCTTTTACCTTAATTAAAAAAAAAAATGTCCTGGGATTGCAGCAATAAGTTACAGTCTAGAGAACACTGCATTAGAACTTGAGTTCGAATCATGTACCTGCTGGGTATGCAGCAGTGCATGTGACCTTTAAAAAAAGTATAGCATTTTGATCAATTCTTTAAGGCTTTCTTTTAATGTATTTCGATCATATTTAGCCCCTGCTCCTCCCCATAACTCCTCCCAGATCTACTCCTTACCTCCCACCCCTCCCAACTTTGTGTTTTCTCTCTCTTTCTGTTTTAAAATAACCCACTGAATCTCATTTGTGCTGCCCAGATGTAGAGCCATTCACCGGAACTTAATTGACTTATCAGGGTGCCACTTGCTTTGCCCACGTGCCCTTAAGTGCAGAGAATGGTATGTAGTTTTGAACAATGAACTGTGACTTCTGGCTTTTCTTCTTCGTGTGATTCACACTTATGCCATAAGATCCAACCTTTTCCTTTAAGAAAGTATGTTATTAAATGGATATTCACTGGGGCTGGAGAGATGGCTCAGCAGTTAAGAACAATGGCTGTTCTTGCAGAAGACTCAGATTTGAATTCCAGCACCCACATGGCCACTAACAACTGTCCATAACTCCAGTTCCAGGGGATCCGTTGGTTTCTTCTGTCCTCCGCTGGCATTGCTTGACACGGGTGCACTTACCTACATGCAGGCAATACACACATACACAGAAAAATAATAATAAATAAAATATTAAAAAAAGAAAACGGATATTCACCACAAAATGGAAAATGAAAATCAAATGTCCCATCTCACATTTTATTCAGGATTCCCTAGGGCAATTTTCAAACAAAATGTCTTAAAACTCTCTCTAGAGAGAGTTGAAATAAATGCAGGCATTTCTAAAGGAAGAAATGGAAAGGCAGTGAGATTAAGGGACCTTTCAAAGTCAGGCACCTACCAAGACAGACATTAATATTATCTAATTCCATGGCCTACAAAAAAATCCTCTGGGAAAAGAAGTCAGCTCATAACCGCAAATAATACCATGCTGACAGAAGTCCACCAACCCTCTAATACTTGCTAAATATTGTAATGCAAGAGGCTTTTGCTTGACTTGGGGTTCACGGTAGTTAAAATAAGTATATTAGGGAAAATTATACCAGAAGTAAATTAGGTATCAATTAATATGAATCATTAAAAATGAGTCACAAAAAATATAACAGTTATACACTTTTGTTCCTAACAGAGCTGTTTGCTGGTGGAACAGACTCAGCTCAGCAAGCTGCAGTCCACGCCTCTTTGCTACACCCAGACCCGTCCACACCCCTCTGCTGCTGTACGGGAATTCCTTCTCTGTCTATCTGATGTTCATCCTCTTCAGGATGCTGAATAATGGCCATGTACTCTGAGAAAATTGCCTTGAAAGTAATGCCTCTCTTTGCTAGCATCTATGTCTAACCCTGTTTTCTGTCTCATATGAATTTATTATTTATAGATTTTTATTGTCCAAACCCCATCTTCTCATAAATCCTTTCCCCCTATGCTCACAGTCACAGAGAAGGTGTCATCTGCCTAATTTTATAGCTAAGGACAACAACCTTGGGAGCTAATGTTATTTAGATATATTCATTTTATTTATTTTGATACTGGGGCTATAAGGCAGTGTTTTGAGACTACTGAGGTCTATTCTATCACTGAGTTACATTTCCAGCTTCATTTTATTTTTCAAATTTTCATGGATTCCAAAATGTATCACTATTTTACCTTTTGTTTTTTATTGATATTTTTGCAAATTTCATACAACATATTTTGATCATATTTAGACCCCCTCCCCTGTCTGTACCCCTCTTTTATTCCCCCTTCTTCCCCAGGATTTCATGTATTCTGTGATCTATATTAAGGCCTATCAAGTCAAGTTTGTGTCCCCAAATGTCCTTTGATGTGTGTCTATCCACTGGTGCCTGGTTGGCCTATCTAACATCATACTCTTAAAGAGCCAACTCTCTCTTCCAGTAGTTATAGTTCCTCTGTTGAGGTGTCTTCTCTACTTTCCCACTTCTATGCTGGGTTTTGGTTTGGTCATGTGCCTCCTGTTACCATTGCTGTGAATTCATATGAGTAGCTTCCCAGCTGTCTGCAAAACTATGTTCTTTGTGGTCACTAACCACCTCTGGGTCTCACAATCTGTCTGCTCCCCTCTTCTGTAATGGTCCCTGAGCCTTGGGTGGCAGAGGTTTGATGTAGGTGTCCTATTCATGGATAATAAGTTCTCTGCAGTCTCCTATTCTCTGCACTTTGGTCAGTTGTGGCTTTCTGGGTTAATCACCATCTGTTACATGAGGAAGCTTTGCTGGCAAGGGTTGAGAGATACATTAATATTCCTTTTTAAAAAATATTTTATTTATTATTTGCATTTTATGTGTATGTGTGTATTGCCTCCATGTAGCTAACTGCACCCATGTCATGCAATGCCCGTGGAGAACAGAAGAGACTTTCAGATTCCCTGGAACTGGAGTTACGGACAGTTGTTAGCTGCCATGTGGATGCTGGGATTTGAACCTGGGTCTTCTTCAAGAACAGTCAGTATTCTTAACCATTGAGCCATCTCTGCACTATCTCTCCAGCCCCAACATTAATATTCTTTACAACCCCTGTTCTGTTCTGTTCCCTGAGTCTTAGGTGCAAAGGTTGTATTGTAGATGTATAACTTAAGAATGAGTACTTTATGGTCACTTATTCTCTACATTTGATCAGTCCTGGAACTTTGAAATAGTCTCCATCTGTTGCAAAAAGAAGCTCTTTTGGTCTTTTTGACACAGGGCCTTCTGTAACCCCAGCTAACCTAGAACTCGCTATATAGGCCAGACTGACCTTGAACTCACAGAGATCCACCTGCCTCTGTCTCCAGAGTGCTGGGATTAAAGGCGTCCGCCACCATGCCTGGCAAAAAAAAAAAAAAAAAAAAAAGCTTTTTTGATGAATGCTGAGAGGCACACGTGTCAGAATAGTTGGGAGCTTTCTGGCAGTGGGATGGGACAATTATTTATTTTAATTATCTTTTTTAGTTAATGGAGCTTGGAAGAATATAGCAGTAGGATGTGAATAAAGTTTGATGAACTCAATGTTGAGTGGATCTAACGTCTGTTTTATTGTATTATAGTTAAAATAACCTGGCAATAAAGAGATGAGGCTTGAGCAGAAGCAGTGCTCCAGCTCTCCATCTTCTCCAGTCCTTTCCTGGTCTCTGCCCCTGCAGCCTTCCACGTGAATAAGCACATGTCCACCCCAGGAGGTGTGTGGCAGAGAAGGCAAGGGGAATTAAAATGTCAGGAGACAATGCCACTTTTGTGGCTCTAAGTCTCATTCCATATAGTGCCAAGTATATGACATGCCTGGAGGAGAAAGTGTCTCATTTGTTCTCGTTCTGATTAAACTGAGTAGGTGAAGTGCATTGGTGGATCTTGAAGCAGCTATTCTCTGCACAGTCTGAATTACCATTTAATGAGACGTGGTATTTGTATCCTTGGAATTAAGGAAAAGAGTATGTAGAACCGAAAGACAGGAAGAAGAGACATTGGAGAAAGAATTGATCTGCATTTGCTTGCCAGAAAAAGTGGTGTCCAAAGAGTTGTTACAAGAGTGATGAATGCTATCAATAACACTATACATTTAAAAGTATTTTATTTGTTATCATTTTTACTTTACGTGTTTGAGTATGTTGCCTGCTTGTATGGAAGTGCACCTGTGTGGTGCAACACCCATGGAGTCCAGAAGAGGGTGTCGAATTTCCTGGAACTAGAGTCAGGTGGACAGTTGTTAGCCACCATATGGGTAATGGAATCAAACCTGGGTTCTCTACAATGCAGTCAGTGCTTTTAATCACTGAGCCATCTACCCAGCCCCCAACGCTATACATTTTAATGCAATTTTCAAGTATATAATTTTAATTTTAAAATGAAATTTTTAAACTAAATTTTATTTTAATAAAATTTATTGAAATTTATTTTATTGTGTGTATGGTTATATTTGTATGGGTATTCATATGTTACAGTGCCCCTGTAGAGATCAGAAGGCACCTTGAGGGAGTTGTCTCCTTTTACTGTATGTGTTCCAGGGATTGAACTCAGGTCATCAGTCTTGATAGTAGGCACTTTTACCCTCTGAGCCATCTTGCCAGCCTCCAGTATATAATTTTTATATGTATACTGTCTTATGAGAACTTCACAGTCATCCTAAGTGGTAGGATAGAAATAGTGCTCTAACTTCAAGTTTGTATATCAAGAAGTGAATTTAGGGCTGGGCACATAGCTCAATAGTAGCAAAGCACTTACCTAATACATGTGAGGCTTGAGCATTGTTTCTTACCCGGCACCACACACAGACACAGACACACACACACACACACAGACACAGACACACACACAGACACACACACACACACACACACACACAACAAAAAATTCAGTCCAATAACCTCTCTTTGACATGTGGTTATAGCAAATTTCCTTATACATTATAAATGATTTGGAGGAATATGCTTATCTGAATATTTATTAGCTGCTATTTTGTTTCAAGATGTCAGACTATTCTACTAATTTAATTTAATGTCACATTAGGATTAGGATCAGCCAGTGCTACCCTGAAGCAGACAGAAACATGAAATGACTTTCTCTAAAATGAGAACTTTGCCCCTCTGGGCAATCATGTTGGCTTGGTTGTGGTCTTAAAGTATTTATTATGCTCAAAGGATACACCAACAACAAAATGCTAGACATTTGACTGAGGGTGTCTTTCTCTCCCTGACTTACAGAATGTATCTACCCCAGCTGATGAGATGGCTTGGTGGGTAAAGGCACTTGTTGCTAAGCCTAACGACTTGAGTTTGATTAACCCACATGGTGGAAGAGAGAACCAACTCTCTCACAGACTGTTGTCTGACCTCCACATGTACATCGTGCCATGCATGTACCCACATATGTACATCACCCCCCCAATAGATAAGTAAATGTAAAAAAAAAGAAGAAAGTTTTGGGACTGGCAGGGTGGCTCAACAGGTAGAGGTGTTTGCAAAGCAAGCTGGGAAACCTGAGTTAAATTCTAGGAACTCATTTGGAGGTGGAGGGAGAGAGCTGACTTCACAGAATTGTCCTGTGACCACCACACCTGTATATGGCTCGCTCTCTGTCTTTCTCTCTCTCAAATAATAGTGATAATAATAATAATAATAATAATAATAATAAATTTTACAAAGAATAAATTTACCCCAAGGAGACACAGTTGAAGAAAGAGAGAGTATGATCTGAAGAGCTCTAAATTTCTTTCAAGTGAGTAAGGGCCAATCTTGTCTCTTTTTAGTTGTCTGTCCAGCTGGGGTGTCACCAACCAACAATCACCATAAGTCTCTGCCTTGGGATCATGTGAAAGACACTAAGAAACCATTGTCTTCTATCTCAAAGAGAGACATGAAAAATGGCAAGGACTTTTCTATCTTGGATGGTCATTTGATTAGCAGGAAACTGTCACTGTTCCCTACATATTAGGGACTAGAAAGGACACAGTTCTCACCCCTGAGGAATCCAAAATCTGGTGGAGCAAATAAACAGGCCCCAAACCAAAATAACAACTGAAAATATCCATAACAATGCAACCACGATGTCTATGAGAGTGCGGAGGTAGTAGTAACAGCCTGTTTGAAGGAATGGTAAAGACTTCTTGGGGGATGTGATGTTGGAGGATACAAAAATAGTTTCAGTCAACAGAGAAGGAAATTCCATTAAAAACAAAGAGGAAGGCAAAGTGCAGGACAGTTTGTTAGAATGGATAATGGTGCATCAAGTATTTGCAAATATCCATATTAAAATGAAAGAGAATGTGCATAAAAATAAAGAGAATTTTTGACCAGATGTTTCTGTGCTCACAAGGTTGCCTTGTGTGTGACCTCCTGTAAATAGCACAGCTCTAGAGCAGTGTGTCTTAGACTATCATACACATAAAATTTGAACAAGGATCTTATTAAAATGCAGAGTATGATTCAGTTGATAAGGGCAGGATGTGAGATTTTATATTTCTGCCATGGTCCCAAATTGTGCTGGGGCTGTTGGTCTGCAGACTACTTTGTAGGTGGGTACTGAGTGGGAGAAGGGCAGGTGATGGGTCCAGCCACCTAATCATCAGTGAGGCTAGTGGGGTTTATGAGGGCTTGAGTGCCATGGTCCAGATGGGATGTTGTTAGGCAACAGGTAACAATGTTTTTAAACAAAGTGATGACAAGATCACATCTGTGTCTGGTGACAATGTGAAGACTGGCTGCAAGTGTGGGGACAAGACACAGAGTGGGAGCCCATTGTAATGATCCAGGGACTGGTATTAAGATCCTGGACATTGCCAGGATGGATCTATAATATCACAATGTGTATTGCAGTGACTGTAATATAGCTTCTTTGCCTTTGAAATTTACTTTTTTAGAACAGCTTTATGTTCATAGGCAAACTAAGTAGAAAATTCAAGGATAGCTCAAATATCCTCTCCTCTTCCACAACACTTCACTCACTGTCAAGGTCTTCTAGTAGAGGACACATTTGTGATGATCAAATCTAGGCTGATATGTCACCATCATTTACACTGGGGGTTATTTTGGGTATAGTATGTGTTTGTAAACCTTAAATAGAGAGGTGGCACCAGTCCTGAGGTCGTCTTTGGTTTTGCTTTCCTCACTACAGTAGCTCCACCACCCATCGGAGCTCACACGAAGGCTGGCTACGAGCATCCTCTGTGCAGCTGATGGCACCGCTAATGCTTGCTGCTTGTGGCTCTCGCTCAGAGTCTGGCTATTACAGTAAGTGCTTAATGTGTGCTCCAGCACTGTTGTGGTATCATTTGGGATGATCGCATGCTGGGCTGACAGAAGGTAGAGGCAGCAGGTGCGTTGTGGGCTCACCAGATTAAGGCTCAGCTTATGTAGCCAGTGGTAAGCCTCAGAGGGTCCCCTGAGACACTATCCTGTTCCAGCTCTTCTCTCATCCTGTCCCTATGTCTTGTGTTCTGTCCCTCCTAAATGCTGTTTCTCTGTGGTTTTATGCAAATGTGAAGCCCGGATGCTTTTACAGTCTTACCCTCTCCCTAGGGTGGCAAGGTACATAGAAATAGCAATTGGTGATGACATGGCTGTTGACTTTCAAATGAGAAGTGGTTCAGAGAACTGCAGTAATGGGTCAAGAGTGCTTTTAAGCATTGAAAAAGTAATTATATACATTTCAACGCAACTTTAAAATTTCTAGAGATATTGCATTTTTTTCCAATGGTTTTGAAAGAAAGCTACAAGAAACAAAATACAGTATAAATTAAGTGTGCCCTAAGTATGGAGTCTAATGCTATATCTTTAATTAATTGTGTGTGTGTGTGTGTGTGTGTGTGTGCATTGAGTACAGGTAGGTGTCTGCAGAAGGCAGAGGTGTTGGAATCCCCAGTAGCTAGAGTTACAGGTGATTGTGAACCACCTGATATGGTTGCTGGGAATTGAACTCAGGTCCTCTAGAAAGAACAAGTCCATGGTCTTAAACTTCTGAGCTATCTCTCCAGTACTTGAAAGTCAGTTATTCTTTTCTTTCAGTGCTAGGTATTGAACCCAGAGCCTCACACATGCAAGGCTAGTGCTTTAACCACTGACCTATAATCTCCCACCTGGCATCAATTTCTTTTTAAAAATATTTTATTTATTTTTATTTTTGTGTATATGAGTGTATTGCCTACATGTATGTAAGTGCACCCATGTCATGCAATGCTCTCGGAGGTCAGAAGAGGGCATTGGATCCCCTGGAACTGGAGTTTTGGATGGTTGTTAGCCTCTATGTGGGTGCTGGAAATCGAATTTGGGTCTTCTATAAGAGCAACCAGTGCTCTTAACTGCTGAGCCATCTCTCCAGCCCCCAGACCATCAATTTCTTAACACCAGTAAAGGCATGACACGGGTGCACTTACCTACATGCAGGCAATCACACATACACATAAAATAAAATAAATAAAATATTTTTAAAAATCTAAGGGAGTCCTTCCTTTATCTTTTCTACAGGCATATATAGTTTTATTTTCCGTAAGTCACATGGAATTATTATTCTTAAACATTTCTGTTAAGCATTTTTATGGTCACCATTCAGTCCAGTTCACAGACACTTCACAGAGTCTATAGCATTGCACTTGTCCAGGTACTAACAGTAATCACAGCAATTCTAATGATAATGCTCACTAATCTGGTTTCTCCCCTTGGGTACTCTAGGGAGCTAAGCAGGTATCCACAGACATCTACAGGGCATTATGAGACAAGGCATGCTCCCCTCCTTCACAGAGAAGCATAGAGCTCAGCTTATAACTTCAGCTCGAGAAGAATCCCCTTTATCCCCAAAGGTACAGCTATGACAAAAAGGGTTTTGAAGGAGGTCACAACCTGTGAGTTGTTTACCCATCCAATGGCACAGTGTGTTGTATGTCGTTCCCGGTTTAGCTGACCTAGGTCTCCTTATCGTAAGCAGAAGCTGAGCTGTTTTCTTTTACACATATGTGGTAATGTGGGTACTGGGCAGTACAGGTAAACTCACAAATAATTCCTTCCCTGCATTTGCTTTAACTGTTTGGGACCAAATTCTGCTGACTTGTGCTCTCAGAAACTGTCTTCTTACCAGAAACACTAACGTACTATCCCTCATTTCTTTTAACCACTTTAGAATTTCTTGATAGTTTTCTGATGTTGAGAGGTGGAAAAATTTATTCACGCACCAATTCAGCAGCTAGCATTTATTAGCTGCTGCAAAATGAGTATTTTGCTACACAATAAAGATACTTAGTTGAATAAGACATTTGGCTTTTGCCCCAAGAGTAACTTAGGAAATGGGGAGAGGGAATCATTTTTCTGCCTTTTAATCTGGAGAGGTTGACATCCCTATCTGACTGCAGCTGGCTAGCCCTTCAGCTTTGGGGCAGCTCCACCTGGCATCCAGCTCTCTGTGCACCCATGGGTAGGGGCTGTTCCTCTTTCACATCCAGGGACTTAAAATACTCCATGGAGATGGGTAATGACTTCCTCCTGGATGAGGGCTTTTTTTTTTTTTACCCTGACAGCATCCTGGATTTGCTGACATTGCTTTGTGTGGAAGAGGGCTGACCTGGCTGTCGAAACATACATGCAGTTGAATGAATTCTGTTGTGAAAGATGAAAAGAGATGCATGTACACAGCAGCTAACTCAGTCCGATATACTTTCCATGGCCATTGTTCGACACTCAGAATGGCCTGTATCCTGGCAGGAAAGGAAAAGGCAACCAGAGAGGCATTTCCTAAGGAGAGATTAAACAGAGCCTGGAGAGATTGGACTTGGTCAAGAGGAAATGGAGGCCAGCCCTCCACCTACAAATTCAGTGATTCTGGGGGAAGACGTAATGATAGGAGTCTAACAACCCAGAATCTCAACATAAACAAGGCCCCATTATCACCACCTATCCAGCCAGCCAGGAACTGCTGTAGAACCTCAGAACTCCACCCCTTGACACACATTAAATAGCTAATATGGTCCATCTTGAGCAGTGCTTCACCCTCTTTCCCCAGTGAGTGACACACTGTGGGAATGGACATCTCCTTCTGCAAGACCTTCCTCATGTCTTACCCGAAACCCTCATGCAAAATTGAAGTTCATTTCTTCTTGCACAGTTCCAATTGAAGTGGAAAAGAAATGGTCACCCTTTCCTCCTTCCAAACCCTCCAGGCGTTTGATGGCTTCCAAATAAATATTTTTCCTCCTTGGGTCATTCAGAACATCTCTCTGAACTGGTAAATTCAGGAGAAACTTTGTCAAATCTTTATAGCCATGGAAGAAACAAGCTGTAGTTACCCAGCAGATTAAAAGTGCAGTCACAGCACTCCCCATCTGCCTTACTGAGGAAAATCTTTTGCCCTTCCACCCAGAACCCAGCACACTGCTTAAAGAGCATTTTGTTTTTTGTTTCTGAAACCCATTGTTTATTGCAGCAAAGAGAATGAGCTGGTCATTCGACTGCAGCTGCCAAGTATTAAACTATCCCCCAAGCCCACCTTAGCTCCAGAAAGAAGAGTGTTACTGCCCTAACACTAAGCATGTGTTCTCCATGTATGTGCATATACATGTGTGTGGAGATGGGTGGCTGGGGCTGGGGTCCCACTCTACCCATTTGACCAGCTTGAAGCATTCACTGCCTCACTCCCTCAGCCCTGGAAGCTGTCCCCAGAGCTACCCTCCACATTGTGGATCTAGATAGTTGTTGGCACAGTCCAGGGGACAGCAAGCCAGACTGGGCGGGGAGAGCATTCCATTATTATAACACAATGCCATAATAGGACACAGGATTCTTTTCATATTAATTCTTATACAAGAGGAATCTTCAAGCTCAACTTTTACTCTGAAAAGGGAGGCAGAATGCAGCCAGCCCTTTGTTGTGTTTTTGCAATCTGAGTTACCATATTCATCTTGCTGAGCAACAGGGCACTCTCTCCCTCCCCCACTGCCCCGTTCAGAACATCTCCCAGTGGCCTTGGCTGCATGGCTCTGAACCTGGCAGCCCCTGCTGCTCTTGGGACTGGCCCTTCTGGAAGGCTGGCTTGTTCTTGCCCCATGACCAGAATGCTTTTGTGTGTGGAGCCAACATATCACCGGGCCTTCTGAGAGGCCTCAGGCTCTCAGCAGGCCAAACTGATGGGCCACCCATTAGTCTTTAAGTGAAGTGTTCCTCTGCAGACCCCAGTCACTGACAGCTGGGGTGTGGATGTGAGGTTCGCTGCTAGGCCTGCAGAGGGCAGGGTGCCCTCCGTTCTGGGTCACTTTCTTGAGCCTAACAGAGCCCTGAGTCCTTTGTTATTGACAGGCCACCTTACAGGCTGGGCATGCACACTGCGACCCAGAGACTGGATGCTATTTTGAACTGTGCCATGTTTCTCAGCATTTGCTTTCCTACCACAGAACCTGGGTGGAGATGCCACAGAGTAAGGACTAAGCAAGGTGGAGACGTGGGGTGGATACCAAGAGGGAACATCCAAGGAAATCCCTATGAATTTAGTAGAGCTCTTTGATAGCAATTTAGACCCTCATCTTTAATTATTTTTATTTATTTATTTATTGTTATTATTTTTTACTCAGGAAGCAGACATTTATCTAGACTATATAGTGATAGTCCCAAATCTCCATGAATTATACATGCAAATAAGTAGCATTCTCCAAGTCTGTACTACCCCAGCCCCCGCCACCTCCTTTCCCAGATCAATACCTTTCAAATATTGAACAGGGTAGGTGCCTGCCTAGACACTATCACAAATTCTCTTAATACCACCTGTGGGGGAACTGATAACATACTTTTTACTTTTCCATTAATTTTCTATTTGTTATTTGAAATAGAGACTCTATGTAAATGTCATTATTATTCTCTAAATCTCTTCCATGCAACTTGAATATCAGAGTCTACGGGGGGGGAGGGGTATATGTACAGGATTCAGGCCTGAATGTCAATGGTGACTATCAACCAAACAGAGGAATAAAATCCATGAAAATAATTAACATTGCTAAAGAGGACCAGAGCATCCCACTCACCCTACAACTCTGAGGATCACCAGCAAGTAACCAGGATTTAATGAGGTAGTGCTCCCTCTGACCGGGGCAGAGTAGGCCTGGCGCCTTCCACAGCATAGCTAGCCTGTTTCTGAGCATGCCAGGCAAATGCTGAATGTTCTCCCAGCCCGAGGGAGCTGGCAGTGGACAGCGAGGACATTCCACTGAAACTGGGCCATCGGGAGCTGAAGACAAAGGCAGCTGATTCAAGTGCACCAAATTGGAGTTTCTCTAATCAAATATATTAAATTCACCATCATTCTTGATTGTTTTAATGGGAAGAAAGGGCAGCTGTGCCTTTCATTTTCTGGGCATTTTATTTAGTGCCATGGGGTAGAAGGAAGGGGAGGGGAGGGAAAGTCGGCTGGGAAGGGAAGAGACATAGAGAAGGCAGAGAGCTACAGGAAACCAATATTCTTTGTCTTAAAAGTAAAATGATTTTGCATGCTGTTCAGCTTCACATGGAGAGTTCCCAGAGCTGTCACTCACTGAGAAAGCCCTCAGATACCGTATTTATAAAGCACTTTTTACACAGGGGTAGAAAAGTAGCCAGTGGACAAACTGGGGACTCAGAACACTTGGCAAAGAACCCTAGTGACTAGTGTTAAGCAGTTTGCTTCATTGGCCACAAGGAAACCTGTTCAGAGTATCTCTCTTCAATGTTTGTGCTTTGTACAAAAAGATTTAAACTTCGAGACACTTAGGGGAAACTCATCTCTCCTTCTTCTGTAATCTTCTGGGCCAAGAGCAGAATTCACCCCTTTCATCTTTTGAACATGGAATTTAAAGTCCTAGGGAAGAAACTGATGCCCCAACCTGTTAACTTTTTAAAAAATTTATTTTTATTTTACGTGTGTGAGTGTATTGCCTGCATGTGTGTAAATGTACCTGTGTTGTGCAATGCCCTCAGAAGACAGAAGAGGACATTGGATCCCCTGGAACTGAAGTTATGGGTGGTTGTTAGCTACCATGTGGATACTGGGATCGGACCCGGGTCGTCTGCAAGAGCAGCCAGTACTCCCAACCACTGAGCCATTTCTCCAACCCCAGCCAACCTATTCACTCTTTAAATAGTTTAATAGCCACCCAAGGGAGATGCTTCCTGTCCTTCATGAGGAATACATATAATGAATGTCTCTATATGCACCTCCAACTTCAAAGCAAAGCTTGTGATGTCACTTCCTCTGTCTGTTGTGTTGATAACAGAATGAACCTGAATGAGACAGGAACCCAGATGTGAAATCAATTACATAGCTCCAAGGTGGGGCAGGAGGCTTCAGAAGACATCATGTTAGTGCTTGGAGCTTTTCACACCCAAGTGCATGTCTCAGAGGGAACAAAGGTCTAAGGGCTGCAGCTTGGGGCTCACAGGCTCTCAGGCTAACGTGAGTCACCCAGGGAAAGGGCATTGGAAGCTCGTGCCTGTTACAGCCTGAAGCCAGCCTGTTTCTGAGCTGGAATGCGAAAGCAGCTGGCTGTGTCAAAGGGCCAGAGAATAAAGCTGCAGTGTAAAATGAAGACCTAGCTTAGCAGAGAGAAGAGTTTAAATGAGGCTCTGCTTCTCCGGTACTTCTTTGGAGGACCCACTTTTGGAAACAAATGAATCCGTTCCTCTTCTGAAAAAGGAGGGTGGAGGTTCCTTTCAGAAAAATGCTATTGAGCCCTTTTTAAATGTCCTCATTTGAAGGGAATTAAAGGAAAAGTCATAAGACAGCATCTATGCACTCAGGGGCCGTGTATCAAGTGACACAATCCAAGCAAAATGAAGCTCTCATCCTTTGCAGGAATCTAATAATTCAGTCTGCTCTGAACCCCTATCATCTGTGGTGGGCCTCCAGCCTCTTCAACAGGTCCCTGACTTTGCCATCAGACAGCTGGGTGGAGCAGGCTTGGGAGAGGAAGATATTTGCCAGTGAATTCCTCCCTTCTCTCCCTCCCTTCCTCCCTCTCTTAGGCATAATACCCCTTTGTCCTCAGGGCCCTCTTCCCTCTGGGCATGGCCTGAGCAGCACTGTCAGCAAAGGCCAAGGGAGTATTTCAGTTCCCAGACTGTTCTTCAGCATCCCTCAGGGATGAGCCTTGTCAACAGCCTGGGAGTTGTATCCAGAACTGGCTGGATCCAGAGAGGCAGTCTTAACTGGGGTCTGGGTGGTGTTGAAGGGACTGTTTCTTCCCACCTGTGACTGGTGCCTGGGTGGGAAGGAGATGCAGAGGTGGAAGGCAGTGAGGACAACAGAGAACACATAGGGCTGAGAGCCGAGTGACTGATTCTGTCAGTGACCGGATTCCATCACCAGTTTTACCAGTAAGCCTCACTGCGACTTAGTCCTCCCTGCAGACTTTGAGGCTAGTGGGAATGATGGGCACAATGTCTTTCAGGTCTGGTAATGTGAAAGTGATTCTATCAGGGACAGCTGAAGAGCAGCACCGGAAACATAGGCGTCTAAGTCAGACAGCCCTCAGCTGAATCCTGACTTTACTACCACATGGTTTTGTTCAAGTTATAAAGCTTCTGTTTCTGTTTTGAGGCAGTATCAGGTTAATTCCTATCTACCACAGAAACACATTGTGAGTTTTATGACCCAATCAGAAGGATTCTGGATTGATACTACCACACAATCTATCTTAAACATTAGCTTTCCTTGTAACCTGTCAGTGTTGATGGTCAAAAGATAGCTGAGCGTGGTGGCACACGCCTGTAGTCCCAGCACTCAGGAGGCAGAGGCAGGCGGATCTTTGCGAGTTCGAGGCCAGCTTGGTCTACATAGTGAGTTTCAGGACAGCTGGAGCCACAGGGAGACCCTGTCTCAAAAAGGACCCCCCCAAAAAAAAGATAGAATTACTTAATAAAAATCCATCCATGTTCATCCTAATGCCTCAATTTTAAAGAAATCATATTGCACATTCGTATTAGATGCTAAACATTTCCATTTCAGAGACAAAGTTGAAAAAAATCAGCATTTACTGAAAGATGAGATTGTCGATTGATTTTTGTCAAGTAAGTTTGTTAATATGCAATACTCACTTATCTTATTATCTTAAAAATTTGTATTTATTATAAGTATGTGTATGTATGATGTGTGTGTGCAAATGCTGGCACATGTGTGCCATGGCACATGTGTGGAGGTCAGAGGACAACTTCCTGGAGTTGGTTCTCTCCATCTACCATTGGTTCCAGAGCTTGAACTCAAATCCTTAAACCTGTGCAGCAAGGCATTATCTCATTACTTAAAAAGATAAAGGTCAGATTAATCAACCTATCTTTACTGGGAAAGGAGACTTATTAAATTGATATGTGAAGTACATGGGTTCTTCAGGGCACACAGTTTTCTTTTTTCAAAAAAAAACAAACTGTGAGTGTGTAAAGGTGAGCATGTGGAAGTCAAAGGACAACTTTATGGAGTTCATTTTCTCCGTCCACCTTTACATGGTTCCATGATCAAATTCAAGTCACTAGGCTTGAACAGCAAGTGGCCTGACCAGCTGAGTCATCTCACCAGCCCCAATCTCTTTTAATATTTGTAAAATGTGTATATTCCTTCCATTTTTTAAACAGACTGATCCTGGGAAGCCTTTTCTGTGGAACAGTTAGTTTATTAGGTTATCTCTAGGTAATTGTGTTAAAAATATCTGCCATTCTCTTTATCTCTTTTAACTCTTCTTTAAATTGCCCCCTAATGGGAACACAGCACCTATACATACATTGTTTTTGTGGTCGTGGCTAACATTATTCACGTGGAACTTCCCAGAAGTGAGCAGGACTGTACCTTTCAATTCTGTACCCTTCCTGACTCTCACTTAGAACCACATGGAAAGAGTTCACCTAACACATTTTGAAGAGCAAACAGAGCCCATTTCCAAGAAGGGGGCCCCTCCTTTCACTGGCCTATGTGCCGATAGCTCTGTGCAGAGCACCACCCACAGAAGCCAAGGAGAGCTCCCACTTTCTCCCTTGTGAATTCACTTGGTGTCGGGCAATTTTAGGGCTTACCAGCTTTTCCTGGTCCTTCAGTCACACTTCTATGCTGACCCAAACCTGGCAGAGAAGGGGATCTGAGTTCATCCATCACCTTGTCCTGTCTTTCCCTGGTGGGAGACAGCAGGAACCTCCAGCTTTAGAGAGGACTGTTCCTCCTGGGCAGGCGCCTGGGCTGCTCGCATCAGCTGGGAACCTGGCCGTACTCCCCCTCCCCCCAATGTGGAGGTCAGGGCTAATTGGGCAGGCTAGATATAGGAAGCTGGATGGCTCCCCACCTCCTACTGATTCGAGTTCTCACATGGAGGCCTCATGTGTTGTGAATTATAGAAATGCCAGCCACACCCACAACGAAATACAAGCACCAAAAAGCCTTTGAAAGCCAAGTGTAAGTGACTTTGAAATGCTGTCTCTGCTTATGCTGGCTCTGTGTGGTTCGTTTCCATTACAGCCAATGGAATGGAGCTCTGGGAACTTGCTTGGCACCAGGTTGGCTCCTCTCTGATGCTTTTCTTGAATTTTATTCTGCCAGCAGCTAGGGATATGCTGGCATCGCATTCTCCCTGCAAGGGCAGTGACCCTTCTCACAGACATATTTAGTCTCCATGGGAGGTCTCTCCATGGTCGGAAAGGAATACACAGAAAATCCATTAGGCCCAGTATCAAATATCATTCTGGGGTAAGAGATGTCAGTGCCCCTTGCTGGGATCTGAGTCACAATCTGCAGTCTTTCAGAGCTTAGCGAGGGGCTGGGCTCAAGAGTCCCGCTAGCCAGACACACAGACATTAAGTACCATCTGGACCTGGGTCCTCCAACCCACAGATAGCAGCCAGGCCCTGGGGCGGGGCAGGGCGGGGGGGGCGGGGGGCAACGACGACAACGACGACTCCCCTTTTTCTGGACCTGTGTTGGTCAGTGGAGACAGAAGTGGGATGGGATACTTGTGTAAGTGGGTCTGCTTTCTTTGAGTTAAGTCACTTTTGAGGTGATTTTGACTATAAAGTAGGCTTGTTTTTCATTTGGAAGACTTCATTTCTATCAGGGAGCTTCTGAAGTGTAAAGAGCCTCCTTGAGGTTGGTGTCTCTTCATGTGGTTCCAAGTTCTCATGCTTTACTTATTTCTGATGTGGTATCTGTAGCCAATGAAACCTCCCCCCCACCCCAGCTAAAAGTTATAAAATGAGAACTTTTTGGTTTCTGTCTTCAACATTTCCTTTCTGTGCTACCTGTTTAAGGCTGAGAACACTATTTTCTCACTCTGGAACTGTGACGCTCATTTCCTCCTTTGCTCAATAACAGGGGGGCAGGGGTGGGCACTAGGATGCATGGGAAGGGAGTCTGGGAAGTGCGGCAGGTGGTGACCTCCCCAGGAGGCATTCCTTAAGGTACTCAATGCCAGAAATACACTAAAAGTTGAGAATACCTGTACAACGGGGAACCCAGTCTAGGTCCCACCTTGAGGACTCCCAGCCTACCGGAAGACAAAGGATTCCACCACCCTCTGTTGTAAAATTGTGTATGTCTGTGTGCATGTTTGAGCATTGGTGCGTGTTGTGTTTGTATGCACATGTGTGTTTGTGTGCATGCATTTGTGGGTGTGTTCATGCATGTGTGTGTAGGTCAGAGGGCAAGCTCAGATGTTATTTCGGAGGTGCCACACACTTTTTGGTTTAGACAGAGACTCTCACTGGCCTGGAATTTGCTAGGTAGCCTAGGCTAGCTCACCAATGGGCACTAGGGCTCCTTTTGTCTCCACTTCCTATTTTGCCATCACTGGGATTACAAGTGTATGCTGTGTGCCTGGCTTTTTATCTGGGTCCTGGAGATCTGAACTCAGGTTCTCACTTTTGAAAGGCAAGTACTTCATTAACTGAGCCGTATCTTTACTGCCTCAACATCCTTCTTGAAGGTCACCCACACCCTCTAAACTGCCTTTCTGAATATCACAGTTAATTCTTAGACTCCTTTACTTCCACCCAGTTCTGGGTCTTGTTGATCACCCCATGTTTAAATCCTTTATTTTATTAAGTCCTGAACTAGTTAACTTGAATGCCATGGGAAGTGGTACTATATCATGGTTAGAAACAGTCCTCTTGTCCTAGAATCTATTCACATCTTGCCCTGATTTGTCATCACTCTGTGACCCAGGTCAGTCATGCAGTCTCTTAGGAACTCAGTTTCCTCACCTATTAAATGGGGGAAATGTCTGGAATGTCTGGAAGCCTAGGGATAATTCTTGGGCTATCAGTGAAGTCTTTGTCAACCACTTGAATTTAAATAATCAGAGTGTTTAGCAGGAAGGAAGTGCTTGAATCGATGTATAGGTTCATGTGGCAGGTCTGGGCTTTGACCCTGGGATCTGAGAGCCGAGGGCATGGAGGCTGTTCCTGGAAAAGCAGCTGAAATCTGTGATGCAGGGCTCTGCAGACCATCAATGTTTGCAGCTAACTGTCCTTTAAGTTAAAAAAAAAAAAAAGCCTTGTCCTAGAATGGTTTGAAGAATCCATTAGGAGGACCCTAGCTTTTGAGGTGAGTACACATGTCACAAATGAAGTATCCTAAAGTAAGAAAATAAAACCAACCTGAGTCATGCCAGCTGCACACCTTTTATATTTGTCAGCAAAAGGCTGTCACTGAACAGAGCGCCATGGCTGGGGCGTAGGGCTCAGGCTGCCAGCAGATTTCCATGTTCAACAGAAGAGCTAAGGGCTTTGCATAATTAATCAAAGGTGCATGGAACCACACAGCCTCAGATGTTTTGGAGGTGTTGAGTTTTGGTGTTTGAGCCTGGTGATGTGAGGTAACCACCTCAGTGCTGGTTTTCCCCCTATCTGATCCATCTCTGAACATACCACAATTTCCCAATAGCCTGTCAAACTAAATGAGTGACTTTCACACTCCACTTGATTGACATTCTGCTTTCCCCCTAGAACTCCTTTGGGCTACAGACAGAATAACTGAACAGTTTGGGCCGCTCCTCTAGAATTCTTATGCTAAAATCTTCACCACCAAGATGATAACATTAGCAAGTGACCTTTGGGAAGTGAAGATGGCGTCTTCATGAATTAGGACACAGAGACAAGACTGCTGTGAATGGATGAGGAAACAGGTCCAAACTGGGCAGGAATCTTGATGACTCTTTGATCTAGGACCTCTGGCTTCCAGAATACGTTTCTGTTGTTTATAAGTCATTTGGTCATATGTTATGTTTTCATGGCAGCTGGAACAAACTAACACACCTTGTCCCTCTTCTCATGAGCTCCCACTTTGAGCACAAACCCTCCTTGCAGTACTTTGAATATGCTGAACCTACTGTGCCCTGCGCTTTGGCTGTTTTAGGCCTGGTTAATCTTCTTTATCCAAAGGTTTTTTTCTGATGCTATTGCCTCTGAGAAAACTACTCTCCTGTCTAAGTGATACCTTTCAGGTTCTTGCATAGCAGGCTTGTACTCCTCTTTCTAATTGTGACTTTTGTGTTACTAACTTAATATGCGTATAAGCTCCCGAAGGCCAGAACGTCTCTCATTCTTACATCCTTAGGTAGCTAATATGGATAATAAAGTCATTATTGAATTAAAAAAGAGCAATTCTACAAGCCCAAAATACATTGTTTGCCTCAAGAAGGCAGTAAGATATTTTAAGGGACTAGAGACAGTGTCTAACCTTGAGTAGTCAATATGGAAGAAATAAAAGGATCTGTTTGACAATGCTTTAAAAATGGCCATATATGACAGAATGCATGAACTCTGGTGGGGGTCTATAGGGGGCATGGATGGGAAGGAGGTATAAAGATGATTAAGATGTTTTATATGAAGAGCACAAAAATTCAATTAAAATATACATTGAAACCAAAATAAATAAATTTTAAAAAAGGTAGGCCATTCTTTAGGATTTAGAAAATGCCTTGTTGACCCAGGTAGTGAGCAAATGTGCTCTAAGACTTCCCTGTTCAGAACTAGTTGGTTTGCAGCTGCAAATTCAGATTTCTGAGTTCCCATCTCTGTCTCACAAATGAGGTCCTGCAGGATGGGACCTGAAATAGGCATCATCAGCATGTTCACCTGGTGATTCTAAAAATCCATCACACTGACATTGTATCTGATCTGTTAATATTGGTGAGTGTAGGGTAGTATATTAGCTACTTTCCTTATTCCTGGGATAAAACACCTGACAAAATGTTTAAGGGAGAAGTTTATTTTGGCTCATGGTTTAAGGGGACATAGTCTGTCATGGTGGGGAAGGCAAGATGATGTGGCATCTTGTGGTGCAGCTGTCAACCTCCATGGATTAAAAAAGCAGGTAGAACTCACCTCCCTTTGCTTCCCTGGGCTGCACAGCCTCCTGTGTCCTGGTGCCAACATCTTTCCTGGGTAAGCCCAGTGGTGCCCACCATGCCTTCAGCCCTGCAGCCTTATTCAGCCTCCCAACTCTCCCACACCAGTCTCTCCTCCTAGCCTGGGTACAGGCCCATTTCTTGTCTTGGATCCCCAGACACCGGGAATGACCTCTCAGCCCAGAGCCACCCCATGGCTTCCTGATTCTTTGCATCCAGACCAACACAGTTCTCCATGCGGTCCCCAGGAGCCCTCTGGGCCTGCTCCCTCCCCCACTGACCTTTGTTTCCCTGGGCAGCTCAGCTACCAGCTTCCTGGTGCTACCATTTTGCCTGGGTGGGTCCCATGGCCCTCCATGCTTTGACTCCCCCAGCCTCATTCACCCTCCCAGCTCCCCTCCTAGCCTGGGTACTAGCCCAGTTCATGTTTTGGAACTGCAGACTCCTGGACTGACCTCTAGGCCCAGAAATCCCTACTGTTTCCTGATCCTTTGCATCCAGACCACCCAATCCCTCCCTGTGGTCCCCAGGAGCCCTCTGGGCCTGGTCCCACCCTCACCTCCCTTTGCTTCCCTGGGCTGCACAGCATCCATTGTGCTGATGCCAGCACCTTTCCTGGGTAATTCCAGTGGTGCCCACGGTGCCTTGAACCCCTCCCCATTCACCCTCCCAGCTCTCCAGCCCCATCTCTCCTCCTAGCCTGGGTACTGGACCATTTCTTGTCTTGGCACCCCAGACACCAGGGCTGACCTCTTGTCCCAGAGCCACCACTGCTCCCTGATCCTTTGCATCCAGACCAACCCAGTTCCTCCCATAATCCCCAGGAGCCCTTGGGGTCTCTTCCTGCTCCCACCTCCCTTTGCATCCCAGGGTGGCAGAGCCATCAGCTTCCTGGGACCAGCATCTTTCCCGGGCTCTGCTCCCAGGCCAGCCTAGACTCCAAATTCCTGAGGGCAGCATCTTTCTTGGAGGGCTCCAGACCTTAGGAGAAAGCCTGAGAGCATCTGATCCTCATCTGACTTGGGCGTCTGTGGGTATTCCTGAAGACAAAAGCAATTTGCCCACTCCAATATTAAAACAAAAGAGAAAACCTGAAGCCTAGACCAACCAGCTTTTCATGCCCAACAAGTAAAGCACAAATGCACATAAAGTTTACAAAAGGAAGCAGACATCAATGCAACAAAGGAAGGTGTGAGTCTCACACAAGAATAAGAAACTACAAATTAAATTTACATCTCAAAGTCACAGAGAAAAAATAACATAAAAAAACAAAATAATATATCCCTACTAAGTACCAATAGTGCTTAGAGGAGTACAATGAGTACAATGAGGACCCCCTAGAGATAACACAGGACATGAAACTCAAAAGAACAATTATAAACATAATAAACGAATTCAGTGAATTTAAAGAACACACAAAGAAATCAAAGAACTGAA
>NW_008352391.1:450664-450992 GCF_000622305.1 Nannospalax galili
GCCAATAAGAAACAACAGGAGAAAACCTCATGAATAGGATGAATGAAATGGAAAACAGAGTATCAAGACTGGAAGTTAAAGTGGACAAACTAGACCAATCAAGCAAAGATTATGAAAAATTTAAGAAAACATAAGAATGGAATATGCAAGGATTGTGTAACACCATAGAAAGACCAAACTTAGGAATCATAGGCATTTAGGAAGGAGAAGAATCTCAAGATAATGGTGTGGACCAGAGCTTCAACAGGATTGTAGAAGAAAATTTCCCCAAATTAAAGAAAGTCAATTATCATCGATTAAGAAAACTCATTGTTAAACAATTAGGCAG
>NW_008352391.1:451074-465175 GCF_000622305.1 Nannospalax galili
GCTGCAAAAGAGAAACAACAAGTCACATATAAAGGAAAACCCATTAGGATTACAGCTGACTTTTCAGTGCAAACTATGAAAGCCAGAAGAGCCTGGACCAAAGTATTCCCAGTTCTAAATGACCACAGATTCAACCCAGATTACTTTACCCAGCCAAAATGTCTATAAAAATCTTGCATGACATAAATAGGCTGAAAGAATTCATGTTCACAAAACCAGCCCATCAGAGAGTTCTTGAAGCAATACAAAGAGCTGAAGAAAGGAATGACTATACCCAAGGGGTTGCAGAAAGAAATTCAATGAAGGTATAAATGTGGAAATGCACAGCTATCTCAAGAATGCGAACATAAATAAAAATGACAGGATTCAATACACATCTTTCATTAATAACTTTAAACATCAATGGACTGAACTTCCCAGTCAAAAGACACAGAGTAGTTGAACGGACTAAGAAACAAAACCCATCTTTTTATTGTCTGTAAGAAACTCACCTCACTTTCAAGGACAGGCACTACCTTAAGGTAAAGGATGGAAAAAAATATACAAAGTGAATGGTACTAAGGAAAAAGCAGGCATTGCAATTCTAATATCTGACAAAATAGACTTCAAACTAAAGCTAATAAGAAGAGATAAAGAGGGCCACTTCGTTCTGATCAAAGGAAGAATTGATCAAAAAAAATATTACAATCATGAACATATATTCACCAAACTGGTCAAACAAGACAGAGAATTAACAAATCTGAATTAAACAAGGCCATATATCAAATGGACCTAACAGATGTCTACTGAATATTCCACCCAAGCACCAAAGAATATTCTTTCTATTCAGCACCCTAAAATCTTTCTATAAAATTGGCCACATCCTGGGGCATAAAACAAGCCTCAACAAATACAAAATGTTTGAAATAATTCTATGCATTCTATCAGACCACAATGCAATAAAGCTTAAAATCAACACTGGAAGAAATGCTAGTAACTACATCAATACATAGAGATTAAACAACACACTCCTGATGAATGATGAATGGGTCAAAGGAAAAATTAAGAAAGAAATAAAAGTATTCCTGGAACTAAATGAAAAGGACAAAACACAACAAAACCTCTAGGACACACTGAAAGCTGTCTTTAGAGGGAAGTTTATAGCGCTAAGCTCCTACATTAAAAAACCAGAAAGAACACAAATAAGTGACAACATTGCAACTCAAGATACTTGAAAAGCAACAACAAATGAAACCAAAACCCAGCAGACAAGAAGAAACAACAAAAATCAGGGCAGAAATTAATGAAATAGAAACAAAGAAAACAATACAAAGAATCAACAAATCCAAGAGCTGGTTCTTTGAAAAGATAAACAAGATTGATAGCTCAGATAACCAAAAGAAAGAAAGAGCACCTCCAAATCAACAAAATCAGAGACGAAAGGGGAAACAGAACAACAGACACCAAAAAGATCCAGAACATTATAAGGGAATACTTTAAAAACCTATATGCTCCTAAATTTGAAAACCTGAAGAAATGGGTGGGTATCTAAAAGCATGGGAACCACCAAAACTAAACCAAGAAGAGATCAACAGCTTAAACAGACCCATGAAACATAAGGAAATTGAAACAGCAATACAAAACCTCCCCATTAAAAAAAACCCAGGACCAGATGGATTTATAGCAGAATTCTACCAGACATTTAAAGATCTGCATCCAGTGCTACTTAATTTATTTAAAAAAGATAGATATGGAGGGGGACCTTCCAAATTTCTTCTATGAAGTCATCATCACTCTAATAACAAAGCCAGGTAAAGATACAACCAAAAAAGAAAACCATAGACCCATATCCTTAATGAACATAGATACAAAAATTCTCAACAAAGTACTTGCAAACTGCATACAGACACACATCAAAAAGATCATCCGCCATGATCAAGTCAGCTTTATACTAGAGATGCAGGGATGGTTCAATATACACAAGTCAATAAACATCATAAATCATGTAAATGGGCCCAAAGACAAGAACCACATGGTTATTTTAATCGATGCAGAGAAGGCCTTTGACAAAATTCAACATGCATTTATGTTCAAAGTCCTAGAGGGAATTGGACTGGAGGGAACATACCTCAACATAATTAAAACCATATATAACAAACCCACAGCCAACATCATTCTAAATGAAATTTGCAGATGATATGATATTATATCTAAGAGATGCCAAAAATTTCACGAGAAAACTCCTAGAAATTATTAACATGTTCAGTAAAGTGGCAGGTTACAAACTTAATCTACAAAAATTGGTAGTCTTTCTATATACCAATAACAAGCAATCAGAGAAAGAGCACATGGAAACACTCCCTTTCACAAAGGCTGCAAGAAAAAGAAAAGATCTCAGAATAAACCTGACCAAAGACATTAAAGAGCTCTACAATGAAAATTTTAACTCTTTAAAGAAAGAAATTGAGGAAGGCATCAGAAGATGGAAGGACCTCCCATGCTCATGGGTGGGAAGAATTAATTTTGTAAAAATGGCCATCCTACCAAAAGCCATTTATAGATTCAATGCAATGCCAATCAAAATCCCCATGACATTTTTCACAGAATTGGGAAAAACCATCCTAAGATTCATAGGGAAGCACAAAAACCTCGAGACCCAAATCAACCTTGAGCACAAAGAGCAATGCCAGGGGGATTACTATACCAGATCTTAAGCTGTATTATAGAGTATAGTCATAAAAACAACTTGATATTGGCACTAAAATGGACCCATAGATCAATGGAATAATATTGAAGACCCAAATAGGAGTACATGCAATTTTAGCCACCTGATATTTGACAAAGGGGCCAAGAACATTCTCTGGAGGAAAGACAGCATGTTCAGCAAATGGTGCTGGCAAAACTGGATCTCCACCTGTAGAAGAATGAAACTAAAATTCCTATCTTTCACCTTGCACAAAAGTCAGTTCCAAATGGATCAAAGACCTCAATGTAAAGCCTGAAATTCTGAAACTGTTAGAAGAAAACATTGGGAAAAACCTACAAGATATAGGTGTAGGAAAGGATTTTCTAAACCGGACATCAATTGCTCAGGAAACAAGGGCAAGAATTAACAAATGGGACCTCATTAAACTAAAAGGCTTCTGAACATCAAAATAACCAACTGAGGAAGTGAAGAGAAAACCCACAGAATGGGAGAAAATCTTCACCAGCGACACATCTGACAGAGTTTAACATCCAGAATGTATAAGGAACTCAAAAAACAACGAATCAAGAAAGGAAGTAACCCAATTAAAAGATGGACTAAGGAGCTGAACAGAGAGTTCTCAAAAGAAGAAATAAAGATGGCTAAGAAGCACCTTTAAAGGTGCTCAACATCACTAGTAATTATGGAAATGCAAATTAAAACCACTTTAAGATTTCATCTTACCCCAGTCAGACGGGCTAAGAAGATCAAGAGAACAAATGATAACAAATGTTGGAGAGGATATAGGGAAAGGGGAATGCTCATCCACTGTTGGTGGGGCTGCAAACTTGTTCAATCCCTGTGGAAAGCAGTGTGGAGAACTCTTGAAAAACTAGAAATGAACCTACCATTTGACCCAGTTATACCACTCCTTGGCATATACCCAAAGAACTCATCCTATTGCAGTAGAGACACTTGTACAACCATGTTTATTGCTGCTTTTTTTCACAATAGCTAAGAGATGGAAGCAACCTAAGTGCCCCACAACTGACCAGTAGTTAACAAAAATGTGGTATATTTACACAATGGAGTTCTATTCAGCAGTAAAGAAACACAAAATAATGAAATGTGTAGGTAAATGAATGGAACTAGAAACTGTTATACTAAGTGAAATAACACAGACTCAGAAAAATCAGTGACGTATGTTCTTCCTCATATGTGGATTCTAGCACCAAATCCTTATAAGTGAGTTTGTATCCAGACATAACTACAGGAACCAAGATAATGAAAAGGAACCAAGGAGGTAAAGGAAAAGAAAGAACCTGAGAAGAATAGTAGGAAACAGGTGTTACTAAGGGAGATGTGAATATAAATGAGGTTATTTAAATGGGAGGGGGAGGGAGGGTTATACAGGGAACCTTGGGGATAAAGGGAAAGAAGGAGCTCAAGAGAGTTGGAATTGTAGGAGAAGAATATTATGAAGGAAGACATGGGAAAAATGGGCGCACTTCAAATGGGAAAACCATGTTTGAAGGGTTAGACAATGAGATAAATAATGCCTACCTAGCTTTAAAAAACCAGAGGGAACCATATTAGTCCAACAACCTACTGACAAATTATACATACAACTAGTTCAAGAAACAAAATATATTTCTAATCACATAGAAGGAACTGGTAAAAGAAAGGAGCCAGGGGCTCCTCCCAAGCCCATGTGACCCCTGAAGAACAGATCCTCAAACGACCTTAAGAGTAAAAATAGTTTTATCTGGGCCAACTGTAGGGTCTTAAGCACCCAAAAGGATAGTATAAGCAAAGATCAAAGAGGTCAATATAATTTTTTTTCAATATAATTTTTTAAGAGTCCATATGTATAGCTAAAGGCTACATAACAAGAAACAATGCCAGATAGGAGTTACCTTCCTTTCAGTTGTTGGCCAGGTTGGCCTAAGAGACTCCCAGACAGTAACCCAGCATAGAACTGGGAAAATGAACAGCAGACCCCAATCTCATCTAAAGGAATATTGACAACTGATTGCTGGTAGATGAGGAACAGCTGATCTTCCTAAAACAAGGATCTCTAGATAGGCTGACTAGATTCAGCAGATGGACAAGCACCAGGGAATGGATGGGGTGCTGACAACACAGTGGTCAGTAACAGGGATGACAGAGTATATGGGCTCTAGTGGGGGGGTTGGTATGAGAGGGTGCCATTTGGGAAGTGGGTATATAGATGAATAAGATTGTTTGGGATGTTCTGTATGATATACAAACAAAAAAATCAACAAATTAAAAAATGAGTTATATTTGAGGAGGAAGCATAAAAACTTACTTGATGTTAATTAGTCAAGGTGATAAACATTACCATTGAAATCTACCTGATGACTTTATATCCATACTCAGGTGCCAAGAATCTGAGTGTAACTGACTGTGACTAGCAATAATCACATACATAGAGATTAGAGACGCATGTGCAAACATCTAAGTGTTAGTAGCATTAAAAATGAGTCTGTAGGAAACAGTATATTTTAAAATGAAATGGAGATCTTTTTTTAAAGGTTAAAAACTGATTCAATTTTATGTTTTATAGGGTTTATAATGAGTTCAATATTGTATAACTGTCCTAGTTTGTTCTTCATTGCTGTGACAAAATACTCTGACCACTACCAACTTGGGGAAGAAAGTTTATTTAGCTTACATCTCCCAGGTCGCAATTCATCCGGGAGCCCAAGGTAGGAACTCAGGGCAGGAACCTGGAGGCAGGAGCTGAAGCACAGGCCATGGAGAAATGCTGCTTACTGGCTTGCTCCCTTGGCCCCTGCTCAGCCTGCTTTCTTATCCAACATGAGCCTACCTGCCCAGGGGTGGCACACAGTGGACTGGGCCCTCCCACATCACTCAACAATCAAGAAAATGCCCCACAGACATGGCCACAGGCCAGTCCAATGGAGGCAACTCCCCAATTGAGGCTCCCTCAACCCAGCTGTGTCAAGTTGACACTAAAGCTATCGAGCACAATAACTGTATTAATTCAACTGTGAACCTAAAAATATTTACAGCCACTTTTGAAAGAGATGTATCTTTGCTCTGGAAATTGTTATTGAATATGTTAAAGCTGTAATGAAATGCTTCTTCTAATCATGTGGTTATTAAATAAATTAAAAAAAAAAAGCATATACAGTTAGGGCAGAAGTGGGTTGGGCTACAGCTCTTAAGTCCCACCATTGTAGTGATGCACTTACTCTAGCTTAGATCCCATTCCTCCCAATACAGCGCCAGCAGCTAGGGACCAAATGGTCAAACACATGAGCTTGTGGAGGGTATTTCATGTTTAAACCTCTCAGTATTTATAGTCTGAGAAGCATTTGCATCAAAATGAGAAGTAGAGTCAGTAGAATTAACCTCAACCAACCTGAAAAGGAGGCTTCAATGAGAAAAGGCTTAGGGACACAGTTTTAATGGTTGAACGATGCTCAGCAAGTCTCCCACTGCTAGAGTCAACTGTTCACTGTGCAGGCTATCGTGAGAGAGTAACTTGACTTCGGAATCAAAGCTCTCCTGCTTCTTTCCTTCTGTGATATTTGAAACATTTGAAGAAAAAAAGAAAAAAGAAAGAAAAGAAAGAAAGAAAGAAAGAAAGAAAGAAAGAAAGAAAGAAAGAAAAAGAAACTACGGATTTCTGAATGTCATATTATGCCACCTGGATATTGGAACAAAGGTCATAGCATAACAGGAGAGGTCAGTACAGTGTGATAGGAAGGTGGATGTAATTAACCATGCCACTACTGTGGAGAGAGAAGGGAAGACTCATGTCCCTTAATTTCTAAGCAGAAATAAATAGACCACTCTGTAGGGCCCTGGGGAAACAGAACACCCGGGGCTTTGCCGCTTCTGCTTCTAAAAAAGTAAACAAAAAATGGAAAGAATTGAATTTCAGGCCTCTCAACTCCAGGGTGTCTATAATCTTGTGGAGTCCCCTGGTGATGGAGAAATAGGGAAGGAATTTGAGATTGTGGTGGCTTTGGTGTCCCTCAGGTGTGGCAGGAAACCAATGCCTTCTATTGAAACCAGGAGTCAGAGGGGCCTAAAGATATCCATCTGGCCTTTCCTGTTTTGTTTCGTATTGTTTTTGTTTTGATTTTTTCCTTCTGGCTCTATGGGAAGTTTAGCCTGTCCCTACCCTTATCCCCCAAGCCTACAGTTTTCTTCCTGAGTTGAACTGGGATTGAATTATTGGGGAGTAGGAAGGCTCTGCATGGTAGTTGAGGAGAGAAGGAGGTAGACTGGCAGTCAGGGTGGTTAGCTGATGGGTGATTCAGTCCAGGACATTACCATCTGGGGATTAAAACAGACTTGGGGCTGGAGAGATGGCTCGGCAGTTAAAAGCACTGAGTACTCTTGCAGAGGACCCAGATTTGGTTTCCAGCATCTACATGGCAGCTAACATCCATAACTCCAGTTTTAGGAGATCTGATGCCCTCTTCTGACTTCCATGGACTTCACACTCATGTGGTACACTCACATACATGCAGGCAAAACACTCATACACATAAAATAAAAAATAATAAATAAAATATTAAAAAAACAGAGGGCAAGGCTGCTCAAGGCAACACTGTAACTTCAAGATGAGGCATCAACAAATAAAGCCAAAGCCTTTTCAGCATGGCTTAGGAAGATCCCTCATCTTCGAAACTAAAGGCAGATGTGGCGGCTGCATGGCTAAAAAGAAGTCTGATAGATGTGTCTCAGATGCTCAAGGAGTTAAAATTTACTTCATTTTATTTACTTTTTTATCTTTTGAAATTGATAATGAGAAAGAAAATCCCTTCGCAATTAAATTAACATGGGAAGTAAAGGAGGAAACTGTTTGCAAGGTTTTTTTTTTTTTTTTTTTTTGACCCCTAAGTCATTTTCTCACCACTAAGGATCAAGTAGCCAAATTCCTTGTTTTCATTCATATATATATCTTCAAACTTTGTCCTGAAAATAAAGTGGCTTTAGCTACTGTAGGATTCTAATCACACTATAAGCCTATCATAATTTAAACTGTAACCTCTGTCAATGACAAATCTATAAGATGTGGTAAGATGTAATGATTAATATTTACTGCACAAGAGCTTTAAAACTCATTTGCCCTGAAATAACCAATGAGAAAGCTCTGCATGACAGAATTTTAAACTTTCACTTACCTTATAACACCTTTACATTCATAGTAATACAGTCTAGAATCAAATAATAGGTTAAAAAAAGCTCCCATAGAAAATAGAAATCCTAGCTCAAGTAAACTCCATGTGTGTCTATCAAATTATAATGTAACAGAAATGAATTACAGAAAACAAAAATAAGGCATACTTAGTGGTATTGCCAAAGACTTTTCAGGTTTTATGCAGGGCTATTTTAACTAAACATTCATAATTTATTTCTCCATTTTTTTTTCTGTACAAGTTTTAAGGGATACATTTATCACATAAGTGAACCAAGTGTATATTATTACCTATTTGTTAAAACATCACGTTACTTATAACCAGGTCTTTGAATAACCAGGTGTCTTTTTTAAGCTGTTGCTTGAAAATATAAACATTACCACCAGATAGGTCTTCATGAGCATAAAAGATTAACAACCAAAGACTGTTCTCATTTTTTTGTGCTGCTTGGATAAGAACTGCTCATCTACCTCACATTCTGTATCTGTGAGTTTTGGAACATAATCTATTGCTTAGCTTTTCTAGGTATGAAGGTCTTCATGTTTCTGTTGTCACTCTGGCCCTTGTTTACCACACGTGCATAGATGATAGGGTTCCCCTTGGCTGGACTGTTTCATTCTGCTTTCCTCAGAACCATGTTCCTGGATTTGCCTTTGATAATGGCTTATTATATTTCTAGTGGGCCCTTCCCGAGTTCCAGGGTACCCTAGGTCATTTCTGTTGTGGAACTACTAGGGGTTGAATCCTGTTTCCCACTCCCAGTTCAGGTACTGAAGCCCTAACTCCCAATCTAACACTCAGTATGACCACATGGAGAGTTTTCCTGTGTGTGCTTTGGGCGTTTTTTTTTTTTTTGGCAGTGTAGTATTGAACTTAGGCAAGTGCTCTACCATTAAACTATATATCTCGGACTTTCTGCATTTCTTAAATTTAATTTTGAAACAAGGCCTTACTAAGTTGTCCAGGCTGGTCTAGAACTCACTCTGTAGGCCAGGCTGGCCTTGAACTTGCAATCTTTTTGTCTTAGCCACAAAAGGCATGGTTCAGACAGAATTTTCAAAATGTAATTTAGGTTAAATGAAGTTTTAACGCTGGGGTTCTAATGTGAAAAGGACTATGGCCTTACAAGAAGTTCAGAGATTTCTCCCTTTGCCATAGGAAGACACAGCAGGAAGGTATTGTCTGAAAGTCAGTAATGGAGCCTCATCATCATCTTACCTTGCCGGCTCCCTGATCTGAGACCTCCAGCTTGTAGATCTGAGAAAATAAATTTCCATTGTTTAAGCTACTTAGTCCATGGTATTTGCCACAACCCCAACATACTAGTATAGATGTGAAGCTGGTACCAAGGACTGTCGAGAGGGAAATGTCTCCTAGCAGAACACATCTACCCCTTCCTTATTCATCCTTCGAGTATCAGTCTCTGTTCCTTCTTTCTGTGGTGTTACACTCATACAAACATTGACACTCTTTCTGTTACTAATATATAACATTTATTGAGTTCTCACTATGGGTCAAACACTATACTTAATATTTACATAATGCTTGCTATACAAGCAAGACAGTGGTTTGAACTAATAAAAATGTTAATCTTCACAACTCAGAGAGGTTGCTAATGTTATCATCCCTAGTTGACACTGGCTAGACTATGTTTAGAAAAATTTAATAAAGCAAGTAGCAGAGGCAGATTTGAACTCAGGCAAGTCTGACTTCAGAGCCCTTGCTGTTTGATTTTTTAAAACCATTCTATGGTATTACAAAGCAGGTGCTATTAAGAGTCTCATTTTGAGGACAGAGAAACTGAGGCACAAAATGTCCATGTATTTTTTCCTAGTATCATTCATTTAAACCTAAGTCATCCAATCAATGCCAGAAGCTTCTGGCCATCCATGGATCCTCTGAGGATGATAATGCTGGGGATGTTTAAAAAGGACTTCTGTGTGAAAGACCAATGTGGTGAACAGTACCTGAGGCTGCGGTCCTTGCACACAGAAAGCAGAGAGAAATTGGTGATGCTTTTCTGGCCGTGGGGTCTAGATCTATACCTGGCTGTCTGTATTCCATGTGCTTTAGCAGAGATTCCCATCTCAGAGGCAGGGCGGGGAACTGATTGGGCTCTGGCTCAGACAGAGTCCATGTGTTTGAGAGTCAAAGCTTCTTTGTCTGAAGCTGGAACAACTTCTCTAGTTCAAAGTCTGCCGTGCACCTGCAGATTTCCCATTAAACTGCCTGCCGAATCAGGAATAATGATTCTCAGGGGGAAGACATATTATTTGCATTTGAATTAATGTTGAGTTCAGAGTCACAGATTCCTCATCAAGAAGGATTTAGAGCAATTGCAGCTATCCTGGGGATCTGTGACCAGCTCATTATTTTCATCTCACAGGGTAGTACTAGAATTCTTTTTTTTTTTTTTTCAAGTCTTCTTTCAAAAGTTTGGCTCTTTTTACCCCCATGATCATAATTATAATAATTGTGAAACATCAGTCTGCTCAGATATCAAGGTGTTGAATGGATAATTTCACTTTAATGAATTTGTCTCATATGGGCTTATTTTCCACATCTGTCCTAAGCTGAATAGCTAACTGGTTAATATGAGAACTGTTCCGTTTCATTAGCTTCTCCCTGTTGATTTCCTTGAGGTGGAACTGATACATTGCCAGTTGCAAGCCCTGTCAGTGCTTTCCTTTTAAGCAAAGCACAGATCCAAATTCTATTCTGAGGCACTGATGCTAAGGAAGAATAAAGAATGAAATAGTCTTTCATCTAGATAAACTGCAGGATTTCACATACATGATGGCTTCTGGGAGATTAGCAAGTGTTTGTTACAGACGTCATGAACACTTGTACCTGAGACCATCATGGGCAAACTGTTCAAAGAAGGCCACACAACCCTGGCAGGGATGGGTGGCAGTGGAGGCACAGTGAGGGGAGGAAGTTTGGCTGTGAATTCAGGAATGGAGAGAAGGAAAAAGAAGAAATCAAGGCATCATGAGAACCTGGAAGCTTTGTTAAGGAACTTGAGTTTGAGTCGAAAACTTTCTAGTCGTCTTGGTTGGTGTGTGGCCTAGGAGAGTATTTTGGAAAGTAGTTTCATGTCAAAGAGAAGAAATCAGTGGGTGACATAGCCTCCTGGAAAAATCAGAGGAGGCACTTGCCTTCTGGGAGCATAAGTAAAGCCGAGATGGAGAAATGATCACTTAGGATGGTTTGGGCTGTGTGAGAGACCTGACCCACCAAGAGGGAGCTGTACAATCAGGATTGTATGATAACCACTGATAGAAATTGAGGCAGTGTGCTTTTTGGCCACATCCCTAGGGTGGGTATAGAGGGATAATCTTTCTTCATTTGTGAAAGAAAATTTCTTTACCTAGGGTCTGGTTAGGTAAATTCAGACCGTGTCCTACTCTGAGACTGATAATTGCTACTAAGAGAAGGTCATGAGCCTGTTACCTTAAATCTGAGCTCTAGAATCAGTTACTGGCAAGAAGTGTGGATGACCTCTGTCCTGATGGACCAGTCAGTGCTGAGAGCATCATTCTGTTGGATATGTGGGCTATGTGGAGATGGGGTGGTAATTAGAGCAATGAAGAAAGGAATAGAATTTAGTCAGCTTTTTGTTACTGTCACAAAATACCTGAGATAACTTAAAAGCAGGAAGGTATATATGACTCATAGTTTCACAAGTTGCAGTCTGAGGTTGCTTGACTCTGTTGCTTGGGGCCTGTAGCAGCACAACCTGCCATGGAAGGGGGGGTACAGAGAAGGAGGCCTGCTCACCTCCTGGTGTACAGGAAACAGAGAGAAAGAGAAAGAGGGAGGAACAGAGGGAGGGAGAGAAGGAGGGAGAGAGAGGAACTTGGGGACCAATATTTCCCTGAAGGGCATACCTTCAATGAACTAACATCTCTTTACTTGCAATATGGACAGAATCTGAACTAGTCACTGCAAACAAGCTCACTGAGTCGTGAGCTCTTGTGCACCTGACCTTGATCCCTCGGGACCCTACTTTACCCTCCACTCAAGATAGTGAATGAATGTGGGTGTGCTTTTATCAGCATATCAAAGCCCTGGAAGCAGCGTATTCACAGTTGTGTCCTCACTGAAGACAGTGAGAATAACTGAGATGTGTACTGGACGTTGTGTGTTTGACATATTTTAGGTCTAGGGATCAAAAGACACGATTCTCTGATAAGGGTGGATCTATGCTTGTAGTTCCCCAGTTGATGCTGGAATAAATATTTGGATAAAAGTATGAGTGAAGCCTGGCTCCAGAGCACAATTCTATGAAAGATCTGAAGGACCAAAATCTTGGAGTTCTTGGTCCACTCTTAAAACTTAATGCTAACAGTCAGGCTGATTATTTTTTCAGGTAAAATCATAATGTGGCTTCATAATGCTGCAAGGGCCCTACATCCTAAAGGTTCTGCCATCTTGCAATAATACCATGGACTTGGTTCCAAGCCTTTGACACACAGGCCTTTGTGAAACATTAAAGATATGTACTGTAACATGAAGTAACAGTACCTACCATGCAAGTCCTTCAAAAGAGTATCACTAACACTTCTTTGGAGGTAAAGCTCTTTTCTAATGTAAGACTAAGCCAAATTTCTAAGGGTATGAGACCAGCTACTTTGCTTTAAGTGTTTATGAATTATACGAACAAGAAAAATGGAAACAAAACCAGAAAACAGAGAGAAGCACCAGGAACTCAAGTTAAGAAGTGGGATGTTGTGTGTCTGCACACCAAATGTGTTGGGTGTATGCCCTATTCTATGTCCTGTGAGCCTTCAGAGGGATGGATCTAGGTCTTGACCAGGCTCTGTACTTACCCCATGTTGCTTCAACTAGAAAGAGTAAAGAACAAGCTGTGGGTTTCTGTGGTCTGTGTAAGGTGACTTCTTGTTTGATAGAGCCCACTCTATAGTAGTTATAGTCCTCTCTGAACACTTTGTTAGCTTTTGTGTACTCTATGTCAAATATGCTTTTTAAGATCCTGTAATTGTGGTGGGTCACCTGTCCTCTTGATCAAGGAGGCCAAGGAGACCCCACCAGATGGACTTGAACCAGTGTCCAGACTATAAAGAGGAGGATCAACACAAAGGAATCACTTCCTCCCTGCTTCCAAGCAAGTCAACTATGGTCGAGCAGGACCTTTGACTTATCTTCACATAGGCAGAACTAGTAAAAGAAAGGAGCCAGGGGCTCCTCCCAAGCCCATGTGACCCCTGAAGAACAGATCCTCAAACGACCTTAAGAGTAAAAATAAATTGGTTTATCTGGGCCAACTGTATGGCCTTAAACATCCAAAAGGAAAGTATAACCAAAGATTAAAGGGGCCAATATAATTTCTTAAGAGTCCATATGCATAGCTAAAGGCTACATAACAAGCAACAATGCCAGATAGGAGATACCTTCTTTTGAGTTGTTGGCCAGGGTGGCCAAAGGGATTCCCAGATAGTAACCCAGCATAGAACTGGGAAAATGAACAGCAGACCCCAATCTTATCTAAAGGAATATTGACAACTGATTGTTGCTAGATGAGGAACAGCTGTCCCTCCTAAAACAAAGACCTCTAGATAGGCTGACTAGATTCAACAGAAGGGTAAGTAGTGGGGATTGGCTGGGGTGCTGACAACACAGCAGACAGTAGCAGGGATATCAGAATATAAGGGATCTAATGGGGGAGATAGGCTATGGGAGGGTGCCATCTGGGAAGTGGGTGTATAGTTGAATAAGATGGTTTGGGATGTTCTGTGTGATACACACACACACAAACACACACACACACACACACACACACACAAAATCAACAAATTAAAAAAATTTATTATGGTTGAGGAGGAAGCATGGAAATTTATGTCATGCTAATTAGTAGAGGTGATAAACATTACCATTGAAATCTACCCAATGACTTTATAAACATATACAGGCGCCAAGGATCCAAGTGCAACCGATTCTGACCAGTAATAATCAGATACATACAGATTAGAGATGCGTGCGCCAACATCTCAGTGTTAGTAACAAAAACAATGAGTCTTTCTGCAAGGAAGAATATATTCTAAAATGAAATGGAGATTTTTTTTAAAGGTTAAAAAACCCATTCACTTCTATGTCTTACAGGGCTTATACTGAGTTCAATATTGTATAACTGTATTAGCTCACCTGTGAACCTACAAATTGCACCCACTTGTGAGAGAGCTGTATTCTTGCTCTGGAATCTGTATGCATCTGA
>NW_008352391.1:465650-491043 GCF_000622305.1 Nannospalax galili
GTGGTTAGTATATAAATAATTAAAAATTAATTAATTTATTACTTTTAATTTAATAATAAAATCTTTTTTAAGATTTAAACATAAAAAGATTTCTCTTAATTATTCAGGAATGTTTCTAAATTATCTTTTTCATGTACTTTTCTGTTTACCCTTTGGGATTAACAGATGGAGTATTGCCTCTTTCTGAAGGTTTGGAAGGCAGGAGAAAGCAGCCACTTTCCCCAAAGTTATCATACATTTGTGCTATCAGTCTAAAATGTCAAGTAGCTGTGAAATTGATGACAACTATCCAAATATGATCTGGATACAGGCCAAGTCACAGGGTGGGTTCAAGTGGGATGATCCTGAGGCAGGACTTCTGCTCAGTGACAGATGTAACACTGGCTTTCTGATAATCTAAACTTTAGTTTAGGACTCAAAAAGACAGTGATGTAGAAGAAAGAGGCATGACAGAAATAGGAAAGTGCTCAGTGGCTTATGCTAGGTTTGCAGACTGGTGGGAGTAAGTGACCCAGAGGACAAAGTCAGTGTCTCATATCTCTGAGGACAACAGAGGGAGAAAAAGACAGTGCCGTCCTCTGGATCTCATGTCTCCCAAGTGTCCTTGTGTTAGAGGTCTCATCCCAGAGCATCCCAGGTGCTATTGGGAAGTAATGGAACCTTTAACAAGAGGGTTGTGGGGCCCCTGACTTCTGAACCACAAAGTGAGCAGTTTTACTCTGCCAGGTTACTTCCACGATGTGCTGCCCTTCAATAGACCCAAAAGAAATGGGGCCAATCAATCATGGACTAAGACCTGTAAAACTGTAAAACTGTGAGCTAAAACAGATTTTTTCTCTGTAAGTTGGTGATCTTAGATGTGCCGTTAATTCTGATTGTCAATATGATTGGTCTCAGAAAGGCTTAGGGGGTTAATGAAGCACGTCTTTGGGTGTGTCTGTGATGATGTTTCCAGTGACAATTAAATCATGGGGCTACAGCGTAATAAATGTGTGGATCCCTGAATGAATTCATAATATGACCACATGGTTGGGAGCTGGTGAGAGGTAGAAGGTGGGGGTCTAGCTGGGAAAAGTAGGTCACTGGAGATATGTCCATGGGAGCGATCTAGCCTCTTCCCGTGTGCTTCCTTTCTGTCTCTGCTCCTTGGCTGACTATGAACAGCTGTCCTCCACAGCTTGCTCCTGCCTCCATAATGTTCTGCCAAGGTAAATGAGTCCTAGAAATCATGAACTGAGCCCTCTGAAACCTTTAGTCAAAGTAAATTCTTCCTCCTTTGAGCCTGTCAGATATTTTGTCAAAGCAATGATAAAAGTAATTGCTACATCAGGTATTTGTTATAGTGGTGGAAAGCTGACATACAGGGTATACGAAGTTCATGGCTTGACTCTGTGTCTTTTCCTTTCCCCTCAAATGGCAGCCATTATACACTGTCACGACATGCCCAAGTGGCTCTCTAGATACCAAGCTCTTCCAGTCAAGAAGTAAATGAAGATGACACTGCCACCAGTAGGAAACTTACACCTGAGCACCCAGAGGGAATGAGGATCTCGGTGAGCCATTAAAGGGCTAAGGGAGTTTGGAGGACCTTGTTGAAGGGACATGGAGAACAGTGAGAAAAATGAGAGGTTCTAGTTAGTGGCAGGGAGAGCTCTAAGTTTAATGCTTTTCTGGCTTTAATCTAGTGCAGAGTCTCAGCTTCTGTGCTAGTAACATTTGGAGACTGGACTTTTCTTCCTGAGGTTTGTCCTGTGTGTGGTTGCATTGTAGGATACTTAGCAGGCTCTCTGGCCTCTATTTACTAAATGCTAGTAGTCTCTCCATGATCTTCCCTCAGAGCAACAAGCAAAAGCGTCTCTAGAATACTGTCAAATTTTTCCTGTTGGGATTTTTATCCCTAGTTGGGAACAGAGGGAAGTAGAATTCACGTGTCAGGAGTTATGTGTTATCGGATAGGGTTACTCACCATGTAAGAGCCCAAGATGATGACACAGGTGGCTAAGCCCAGGTGAAAAATGACATAAGATACAAAATGAATTTTGGACCCAAGGGTAAAGAAACTTACAGAGGTATTTTTAGGGCCAAGAAACCAACTAGATTCAAATTTTTGACTACTTTATGCAAAAAGAATAGAGATGGATTGAGAATTAAATTGGATATAATAGAATTTATGATAAAAATAAAAACAATAGTGAAGAAAACAGCAAAACCCCAGAGCTCTGTGTGTGAGCTGATAACAACACTGATGGCTGCACTTTACCACACACCTACTAAGAGCAAGGAACTGTGCTGAATACTATTTATTCCCACTTCAAACCCCACAGCTACGCTGTCAGGTAGAACTTGTCTTCACTTTTGTAGATGAAATCTGTAAGTCCTGTCCCTATTCATGCCCAGAGGCAGGCTAGGCTCAGTTCTGCCCAGTTCCATAGCTTGTGCTGGTTCCTCTACAACACATGTGAGCAGAATGTGGGGTGTGCACAAAAACTCCCACAAGCTCTGTCTTTCATTTGATGCTGTGTGTTCTATATACATATATTCCATATATATTTGGAGAGACACTGTTAATACAGGAGCTCAGGAAACTCATAAAGCAGCTGGTATTTACCATGGGCCCTCTGAAACCCTTACTTCCTGGGTTTTCTGAGCTAGAGTCCCTGAGCAATTTTGTATCCAAGAGGGTGTGACAATGGGTGGCAGCAGCCTGAGCTGGCTGGGAGGGGTGTGCGGGTGAAAGCTCCAGGGCCCAGACAAAGGTTCTCTGGGGTCCTGTCTTCAGGCTTAAAGAGATTCCCTCCTGTCCTTGTTAAAATGCAGATTCTAGGAGCTTCTTTGCAAAGCAAGTCAATTAAGAAATAATCTAGCTATAGAGAATCTTCAGGACTCAAGAGGGCCAAAGAAATAATGTGAAGATGACCTGTGGGAGGAAGGAGACGGGGAGATCTTCTCCACTTGAAAACAGAGGAGAGGGAGAGAGATGGGGGGGTAGAGGGAGAGAGAAAAGAAAGGTGAGAGATAGCGGAGAGAGAGGGAGAGAGTTGGGAGAGGGAGAACCTTTAGCAAATGAGAGAAGGGTTTTGGGAGAAGTTTGTAAAATTATGATTTCTTCATGCAGCAAGTGGTGAATCTATTGAACCCATTCTGAACTAAAAATTACAAATGTAAAATGCTAGAAATAAAACAGTGAATTGTGTTCTTGGAGCAGATTACTGAAGAAAGCTAGACTACTTGAGAACTCCCTTTGACCTTTTGAGGTTGATACACCTGTAAGTTCAGTGTTCAGTTTCTAAAGAAAAAAAAAAAGAGAGATTTCTGATTCACCAAAGAATTTCTCTGACTCTCTCTGTCTCTGTCTCTCTCTGTCTCTCCTTATATCTCTGTCTCTGTCTATCTCTGATCCTGGAAAATATAGTTTGGATGCTAGATTACTAGTATTTCTAGGATTTGGGGTGTTTCTGAGAACGCCATGCTAAACCTTTGAAGCGAACGCTGTGCTGGGAAATGCAAGATCTGTGACAATTCCTTCAGATCCTTCACAGGGCTGAATTCCCAAGTCATCCTCTGTTACCAGGATGTGGGGATCAAGGATGTTGTACTTTTCCATATACCTCCACTAGCTGTTTGGAGCTTGATCCCTTTATGCTGGTGATGTTCATTCCACTGTGTGCACTCAAGTCACTCTTGTATTCCACAAATATTTGTAAATGACTATGCGTTGGACATTGGGTAACTAAAAGTGAACAGAACATTACTTCTTTTTGTGGAGCTTACCATTGAATGGAAAAATGGAGCAGCAAAGTTTGTGCCTATTTCTCTCTCTCTCTCTCTCTGAAGCCCCAGCTGGCCTGGAACTCACTACGTAGACTAGGCTGGCCTCGAACTCATAGAGATCCACCTGCCTCTGCCTCTGCCTCTGCCTCCCAAGTGCTGGGACTAAAGGCATGTGCTACCGCACCTGGCTTGTGATGATGTGCTTATTTCTCTTTATCCCCATTCATTTGAGAGGTGCTAGGAAGGATATGTAGAATGATTGCAACTGAGGACACACTCCAAATGGGCCAGCTATGGAAATTCTAAGGACATATAACTTTCAAGGAAGGACAGTCTAGTACTGGGTGAGGTGGTGTGTGCTTCTAATTCCAGCACTCGGAGTGGCAGACAGATCTCGGTAAGATTGAAGCTAGCTTGGTCTACATAATGAGCTCTAAGCTAGCTGGGGCTACTACAGGGAGACCCTGTCTCAAAAACAGCAAACAAAAGAGAAAGAAAGGACATTTTAGGGGTATGTACAGGTACTAGAGTAAGAACAAGCTTAGATGGCTGGGTTGTAATTGGAGAGACAAAGGAACATCTAAGCCAAGGTAAGTTCAAGTTTCTTGCTGTATACACTGGAAATCCACCAGGAACATTTGAGCAGGGAGGAGTATGCCCTCACACATTCTATAACTCAAGACATTCTTATTCCAGCCCTGAAATGCAGACAATACTGAGGATGTGGTCTGACTCTGGCAAGAAGTGGTGAGCAAGGGCACTGTCTGATGGGTAGGGGCTGCTTCTGGCATCCACCACTGTGGGCCTAAGGGCTCTTTGTCATTATAACACCTGCAAGACACAGACTGACTTGGTAATGGAGAAGAGGGTTGGTACAGACACGTGACGCACATGGAAGGGCAGAGCTATCCATCTCTATTGCCCTGCCTTTGACGTAGAGTGGGACTTGTGGGTCCACATGGATCCTGTGTCATTAATGCTGCTTTGTCCTGATTGAATAGTCTTCCAGTAGTAACAAGCAGAGTGCTATAGAGGCCTCAAGTATCAATTTGTATCCCACACTCTGTCACCTGTATATAGTATTCCCTCAGGTGTGAGGGCTAATTTAGATTATTATCTGTTAAAAGGATTAGCCTCTTAGTGGTAGCTGGTAAATCAATCTGGGAAAACATTTTTAATGACCTACCATGATGAATAGAAAAATGATTTGCTTTGTTTCTTCTTCAAAATTATCATCTTATGATGAATTTAGTGTGAAGGAAATGAATTCACACTATTCTCATTTACCTTGGCCCCCAAGCTAGAAACCTTTCAGCCTGTACAAGGAAGGCAAACTTTTAATGTTTTTTTTCCTACTCTGAGATAATCCCTCAAGGATGAAAGGGTTCGAGTCTCAAGCCAGGAAAGGGATATCTTTCTGGTTTTAGGCCCTTGATTCTTGACAAATTTTATTTATTTACTAATTTAATGTGCATGACTGGTTTGCTTGCATGTATGTAAGTGTACTCATGTTATGCAATGCCTATGGAGCCAGAAGAGGTCATCAGATCCCCTGGAACTGGAGTTATGGATAGTTGTTAGCCATCAGATGGGTGCTGGGAACCTAAACCAGGACCCCTGCAAGAGCACCAGTGCTCTTAACCCCTGAGCCATCTCTCCAGCCCCCACTATTACATTTCTTAAGTTAAAAAAATTAGCTAGGCTACTCTTGCAAAGGACCTGGGTTCAGTTCCCCTTGCCTACATGATGGCTAGTAATCATCTGTAGTTCCAGTTCCAGGGGATCTGACACTCTTTTTTGGCCTCCACAGGCGTTGCATGCATGAGTACACTTACATACACGTAGGCAAAACCCTCATACACATAAGATAAAAACAAATTAAAGAGAAAACAAACAATACCAACCTCTTTATATCTCTTCTAAGAATAAGACACTTATTTTCTGGCATGCATTTAAAAATATTCATCAATTCATTTTTTTAATTTTTAATTTTTGGTCTTTTTGAAGCAGAGTCTCCCTGTAAGCCCTAGCTGTCTTGGAACTCACTATGTAGACCAGGCTGGCCTTGAACTCACAGAGATCCGCCTGCCTCTGCCTCCCAGGTGTTGGCACTACAGGCACGCATCACCAGGCCCAGCCAATTCAGTTATTTTGATATAAGATTTTTCCCATTGATCTCCACCCATAAGGGGTTTTACCAGCTTTTGTCCTGTCTTGGAGATGAGGGAGAAAGTAAGTAGTCAGAAGATTTGCATGTAACATGCTTAGAGTGCTAGGACCTAATCTGGGTCCTAAGGTCCTCTTCTCCCTGTGAGACTTGAGCTTGGGAGTGAAAACATAATAGATAAGTAGATAATACAGGGCTCAAACGAGAAGCTGTGCCTGTGACACACAGATACAATGTTAGAGGAGGTCTCTGCTTCAGTATCAGTGATAACAATAATTAAAGGGCTTTGGAACCTCAGTGGTCATCCCTGCACTATTTAATAGCAATTATTGGTAATTACATATTATTATGGCAGAGATATATAATTATATAATTGTTATTATTAAGTATGATGTTGGCCATTGAGGTTCCAACCTCTTCTTCATTTGTGGAGCCTCTTTTGGGCTGGTAATTGAGATAATAAGGGCTAAGGTGGAGAAGAGGGAAAGTAATTGGGTGAGGGCATGCTTGCTTGGCTCAGGCAGAAGCCCAGGAGTCAGCGGCCTCTGTACTGGAGTGGTTTGGTTGGCATCTCTGGCTGACCCCAGAGACAATTATTCTCAAAGAATTTCTGGCACGGACTGTGCTGGCTTCATTTTTTTCTACTGCCTCTGTAGAGTGTCTGACTGTGGCATTGCATGTGGACAATTCATGTGGCATCCCCACAATAGTCTTTGCTATGGGCGGGTGCCTGGGATTAGCTAGAGAACTGGATACAGGGCACCAGATAGGGCAGGATCAGAAAAGACAGCTTAGACCTGGAGGGCAGTTCCCTAAGCTCATGACCTTGTGTTATTTTATTGATTCTCTCAACAATCCTCTGAGGGAAGGCAAGAGAAATTCAAAGAGAGCATCAGGCCCAAGTGCCAGCTTTCTTGTGCTCTGGGGCCCTGGAGATGACTTCAAGTTGTCCGGTGAGTCATGCAGAGATAGCAGTGTCCTCCTTTAGAAGTGGTTGAGAGGATTGGACAATGTTGTGCAAAGCACCCACACCAAAGCCCAAGTTGGGAAGAGTGTGGAGTGAGTAAGAACTCTAGGTAGAACACTGCTGGCCCTTTGTTCACAGGAGACCAAGCCTCAGAGAGGACAGGAAGCCCCCTAAGACACCATAGCTGGTAAGCAGCAAAAGAGCTATCAACATGGCCTTCCCATGTTGTGCAAATCTTATGCCAAGAGATTCCAGTGGCCCTTCACAGACACCTCTCCTGTGGAAGGACCTTCTGGGAGCCCCAGGGTGATCAGTTGAGCTCAGGCTTTCAGCACTGTTCTGTTTTAAGTGGTGTACAAGACAAGCTGAGGCTTGTTTGCCTCTGTCTTGAGTGTTACCCAGGTCGCAGGAAGGGTGTTGCTAGGCAATGACTGGGAAACTTTCCATAGGCAGTGGAACAGCAAGAGAAGAGGGCGGGTTTGGTGGGAAAAGCAGAAGAAGAAAAAGGCAGTTCTGGGTGGGTGTAGCTGGACACTTCTCATCCTGCCAAGCCTCTCAGGAGAGGCTAGGTGATTCTCAGGAAGAGTTACAAAATGGAGATAGTGCCCCCGATCATAAACAAGTCAGTTGCTTACTCAAAAGCACACTTCCAAATTCTTGAATGACCCAAAGAATCACAAGTTTAGGGAAAGAAGAGGTACACCATTAGCAGTAGGTTAAGGTCCATGCCTATGATTTATTCTAAGATCACTTTCCTGGAGAGAAAAACCGTTCAAGATTAGACCGATGAGTAAAAAAAAAAACAAAAACAAAAACAAAAAACAAAAAACAAAACAGGCTTATAAATATTCAGTTTCTGTGGTTCTTTTCCTCCTGAGAATTTAAATTATCCTCAAACATTTGCATTTATTTATTATCTTCCTTCAATAGAAAGCATAAGTAGAAGGTACAGCAAGTGTCCTATAGAGTAGGCAAAGTCACACTTTAAAATAACTGTGTGTGTGTGTCATACTGAAATTGAACCTAGGTTTTCATGCATGCTAGGCAAACACTCTACCACTGACTAGTGGAACTTTAGGCACACCTGGGTTGCTTTGGCAGCACTGAGTCACACTGTCAGGAGGAAGACTGACGTTTGTAACAACCACCATCCCCAGGCAGAAGTTCTTTGTCTCAGGTGAGACTTACTTGATGTGTCACATGATATATCCATGCATGAATTAGAGGAAGATAGGCTTCATTTTGCTGGTTGACTGCCTGGTATTTCAGTGGCTATATTAGAAGTGTAACCATAAGGTCTCTTACCAAGAGTTAAAAGACTGGCTTCTGACTTTGACCTATGGTTAGGGTGACAGCATGAGACTTCAAACTGAGTCTTTAGAGTTAAGTAGGGTCCTTTGATGGCTACTGTGGGACAGTATGTAGCAATGGGCCTGCCCTAGGCAAAGGGATCCATACAGCTACCTCACATCGAACTTCGTATTTGTTATTTCTTTCACTGTGGACAAATAGTTGAAAAGAGAGCAACCTATGAGAGGAAGGTGCTTTTTGTATGTTTGTTTGGGTGGTTTTTTTTGTTCATTTTGTTTTGGGTCATGGTTTAGAAGGGATATGATCATCATGGTGGGGTGAGCACTATGGTAGAAACGTGGTGACGTGTGTGCAGTCAGGAAGCAGACAGAAATGAAAGCTGGTGCTCAGCTTCCTTCTTCATTCAGTCTAGGGCCCCAGGTCATGGGATAATGTTACCACCTTCAGAAGTGTGGGTCTTGCCTTTAGTTAAACCTCTACTGAAACACCCAGAGCATGTATCCTCGGTGATTATAATCCTGTCAAGTTGACAATCAAAGTTTGCCATTGTTGCGTTGGTTAAGTCAATGAACCTGTGTCTCATTTCATAACTTTAAACAAGATAAGACAAAACAGAACAAAGCAAAATGAAACAAACATACCTGTCCTATCTGTCTCAAATACTTAGACTCACAGAAAAACAAAGAAAGTGTTTTTAAAATAAGGGGTCATTCAGAATGTATGAACTCCAGTGTGTGTGGGGGTAGTGCTATAGGAGGGTATTTAAGGGGAAAGGGATAGAAAGATGATTTCCTGTATGAAATACACAAAAATTTAATAAAAAATTTTTAAAGGGGGTCATTTTACAAATGTACTGGTTACTTCTCAATTTCTAAAAAGAAACCCAGAGACTTACCAGTCCTTCATCCTGCTAAACCTGCAAATAAGCTTCAAAAGTTTTTGGTGGTTGGGGCTGGAGAGATGGCTCAGCAATTAAGAGCACTGGCTGCTCTTGCAGAGGACCCAGGTTTGGTTCCAGCATCCATATGGCAGCTAACAACCCTCTATAACTTCAGTTCCAGTGGATCCAATGCCGCCTTCTGGTCTCTGTGGGCATTGCATACATGTAGTGCACTTACATACATGCAGGCAAAACACTCAAACACATAAAATTAAAAATAAATAAATAAATAAGTTTAAAAAAGTTTTAAGAAACCAAAGAAACCGATTCACTGTTACTTTTCTAAGCCTGGCACTCATGGAGTCAGTGCTGTTGGTGGGTTTGCATTTCCATGTAAACCGGAGAAGTGGACATCCACTGTTCTTGTTTTCCTTTGTTGGTCAGAAAGTGAGGAAAGTAAACTTCTTGCTAGTGCTTCCATTCTTTTAACAAGAGTCACAAGAATTAGCACCAGAAAACCAAGGAATGACATCCAGTTTAGGATTTTGGAAACATTTAGAGAACAACTAGTCTGTTCTGCTCTTGATTGTTTTGGTGGTCTCTAAGAGGCAATAACTGAAATATCATTGCTTTTGTACCATATAATTTCTTTATAACATGAACCCTATGTTCCTCTTGGCTTCATTGGAAGATTGTTGCTACAAGTATGGGTCATGTGCTCCCCCTCATATAGTATGGGAAGGTCCTTTAGGAGTATTCAGGGGTCCCAGAGTCTAATTAATTCTCAGCTACAGAGGCTGACCTTGACTCAGAGATAAAAGCTGGGATTTAAGGTCAAACTTATATGTATATGCGCATATCTATATATGCACACACAAATACATATATTACCATACTTGTTATAATTACATAGTGGAAGCACAGTGTACTGGGAGCCAAATGTTGATTAACGTTAATTTTAGGATAAACAGAGAAGGAGAAAGACAGGAAAAGCCAGTGGGCTCCAAGGCTAAAAATATTCTGGAGTTGAGACTCAGCATCTATGGCTACACAACCCAATAATTACTTCTGAATAGTTATTACCTGTTCTTATATAATTAACCCTGAGGTTCATCTGAATGGTTAGATCTTCTGTCCTAGAATGTACCAATCTCTGTGGTTCACAGACCACTGAACCATATCCAGAAATGCCTACACACTCACTGACTCAACACAGTTCACCTGGAACAAGTGTCTTCTTTCTCTGGGACATAGGAGGGATAGTGTTCATCAGAGACCAAATCTGTTGGGAAGGTAAGATTGAAAGATCTGTTGACAGCAGCAAGATTGTAAATACTTGTCAAGGATGATGTGATTTGGAAACAAGATTCAGAGGCACTTGCGGCTTCTTTTAATTAAAGCTGCTTGAGAGCTGCCCCATCCTGGAGTCCCTATTCCTGCCTTACTTGGGAAAGCCCAGAAAAGAAAATGTTAATCAGCCCTTCTGGCACTGATTAGTACAAGCTGTATCCAAAATAAAGAGAAAGTGAGAGACCCAGGGAAGCAAGAGAGGGATCTTCTAGTCTGTGAATATGAAATGAGTTTGTAATGCTTTAAACTCAAACTGGATTGGAATGAAACAGAAGTGGAGGTGGGATGGAGGGGAGAACTGTGTGCTCGCTTCTCCTTTGGAGACACTCTGAGACCTGAGACTACCCATCACATATCGTCTAGAGAAGATGTTGTTGGTTGCTTACCAGCAGTCACTCTCCCATGCATCCATGGTACCAGAAAGGTGTCTGTATTCGGAAAATCCACCCTTATCCATACTACCATCTGTCTCAGAAGACAACTGTGGTCATCCATGCTCCTTTCAGACTTTAGGCACGACTATGGGACAATTTTAACATGTGAAAGGATGCTTGCTGTGGAATGAAGTCCTCTGGAAAGGTTTATTTTAGTAATTTAATTTTATTCATTTGTATTTTTTGGTGTGTGTGGCGTACGTATGTGGTGTGCACATGGATGTATGGGTACCCGTCAAGGAGACCAGAGGAGAATGCTGGGTGTCCTCCTCTATCACTCTCCCCCTTATTCCACCGAGATAGTCTCTCACTGAACATGGAGCTCATGTTGCTTTTGCTAGGCTGGAAGCCAGCAAGCCCCAGAAAACTTCTTGTCTCTGTTCCATAGAATGCTGGGATTAGAGGCACTTTTGCAGCCATGCTTGACTTTCTATGTGGGCGCTGAGGATTCAAACTCCACATGCTTGCACTGCAAGCCCTCTTATCCACTGAGCTATCTCTCCATCCCCAAAAGGTTTATTTTTGTTTTGTTTTCTTGCTTAAAGAAGAGATCTTTAGGAAAAATTAGATTGTTGGTAGTAGGCATCTGCATATCGTAGTTGAGTCCGTCGGCCATCTTGCTTTCAGTAGATGAGCTAGTTTGAGTACAGGGCAAACTGTTGAGGAAGGCAGAACTGAAAGACAGAGACACTCTGCACAGCGAGGAGGCCAAGCAGCCCATGAGTTAACTCACCATGGAGCTGCTCTGTTTTGGAGTGCCTCACTATGGAAACAACTCCCTTTTTTATGACAACTGAGTTAGGGCTCTGTTACAAGCAATGGGAACGTCCCAGCCAATATAATATTTTCTTAGGCAAGTTGTGTCTCTTTTATGACAGATCACTTTCTCACCATGTAGGGAGCCTCAAAACCTTAGGAAGACATCTTCTGATTAGTAGTAACAACTCTAATAACAACTCGTACATGTTTAGGCTAAGGACGTCCTTAGAGTTCACATTGATCCTTTACAACAATATAGGGAGGCAGACAAGAGCAGGATTATTATTCCTGTTTTCAAGGTCAGGAAAATAACACAAGAAGGTAAAAGAACTTCTCCGAAATGTCCAATGGTGTGTCAATATGAAAGCGAAGATTAAAAACTTAAGTTTAGCCAGGCGTGGTGGCGCACTCCCAGCACTCGGGAGGCAGAAGCAGGCGGATCTCTGTGAGTTCAAGGCCAGCCTGGTCTACATAGTGAGTTCCAGGACAGCTGGGGCTACAGGGAGACCTTGCTTCAAAAAGATTTTTTTTTTTTTTTAAAAAAAAAAAAAAAAAAAAAAAAAAAAAAAAAAAAAAAAAAAAAAAACAAAAAGACAAAAAAAACCCCCAAAAACAAAAACAAAACAAAACAAAAAAACAAGTTTGCCAAAGAAAAATGTTTTATAAGTGAGGAAGAGCAAAGCTCAAAAAGATTAATAAGCCTGGGCTTCGGACACAGCCAGAAATGGGTTTAAAGTCCCACTGTACTTCTTCTAGCACTGGAGTCTTGGACAAGTTTTTTAAATCTCTCTGAACTCTGTCCTCTTTGCCTGAATAATGGCAGTGATGAAATTCCTACCACCAGGACATTTCAAGAATTAGATGAAGAAATGTGTTGTGAGCACAGAATCCAGTGCTTGGCATACAGTGGTCTTCCCTCCTCTAGATGTCATTCAACCTTAGGAACGGCGCTGTGGTAACGCTGTCCTCCCCACATTTTAAAAATTGATTTTAGGCTAGCATGCATAATAACAGGTTTTACCTTTCGGAACTTAAATATGAAATGGACAATCATGAGTGCCATGCAGAGCTTAAGACTCAATAGAACCCATTCTAGCGAGAAATCTTTCAAAACACAAGACAGAAAAGAATAAAACAGAGGAGAAACAGTGAAAGTATTTCTGGCCAGTGGGTAAAGGCAAGTGATGGAAAACAGGATCCTGTTTCATAGAGAGAAGGCTGAGTAATTTATATGGGACTGAAAATGAGGACATAACAACAGGCCAGGAAGGAGCTGGCCGTGTACAAGTATGGAAGAAAAAGATCTTGGGGCCATAGGGGCATTCAAGTTAAACATAAGTCAGTTGCATTTTGTTCTTATTAAGAAAAAGGCAGTAGTGGCTTTGGAATTCACAAACAAGCATCTAGGCTATGGAACTGAGAGATGATACTTCCACCCTAAACATAGGGCCTCATGGAACTCAATATTGCTTTTGAGAAGGGGTCTGAAGAAAATCCAGACAAAGGGAGTGAAAATCCTTAATGGATAGGCAAGCAGGACTAAAGAATGGGCACAATCTTTCCTGTAGAAACAAGGACAGGCAGTGAACCTGATAGTTTTTAATTTGTTATTTATTTATATTTTCTGTGACCTATGACCCTGGCATGTATGTAAGTGCACCACATGCACAAAATGCCTGCAGAGGTCAGAAGAAGGCATCAGATACCCTGGAACTGGAATTATATATGGTTCTTGGCCACTATGTGGGTGCTGGGAACCAGACCTGGGTCCTCTGCAAGAGAAGCCAGTGCTCTTAACAGTTGCACCACCTCTCCAGCCCCAAACCCAATCTTTTTGGTGCATGAAGGTATTGTCAAGAACTGCCTTCCATGTATCTGCATCTTCCTCTTTAACAAATCACACATTGGGTGCTCAAGTCATCACTTGCTAGTGATACTAGTGATGTAAGTTTTAGATACTGTGATGGTTTGAATGAAAATGTTTCCCGTAGGTTCCAAGTATTTGGACATTTTGGTGGTGCTGCTTTGGGAGGTCTTAGAAGGTGTGGCTATCCTGGAGGAAGCACTTCACTGGGGGCAGGCTTAGAGAGTTCTTAAGCCTTGCTGGATCTCCAGTCATTCTCTTGTTTCTTGTGCCTGCTTGAAGATGTGAGAGCTTAGCTTCAGCTCCTCCTCCAGCTATCTCTGCTGCCCTGCCTCCCCACCAAGATGGACTGTAATTCCCCTGGAACCATAAGTTCAAATAAACTCTTCCTTTTATAAGTTGCTTTGGTCAGTGTTTCTATCACAGCAACAGAAAAGTAACTAATACAGATACCTTCTGGAAATTTAGGTGGAACACTATAAAAACCTATCTGACACTAGGCAGTAGAGACCCTAGAATATAAATCATAGAACTTTCTTTGAGAAACTTTTTATAGGATACTTGTATTAGTTACCTTTATATAACTATAATCAAATACCTGAGAGAAAACACCTTAAGAAAGGAAGGGTTTATTTTGACGCACAGCTTCAGAGAATTTCAGTCCATTATAGTGGGGAAAGCTAGAGAGAGTATTTCTGTGTATGATGGTGAAAACATGAGGCAGAGTTCATGGTGGTGAGACTGTGAGACAGACACATCATAATGGACTAGGAAGCAGGAAGTAGCTGGAACAGGAGCCTGTATAGACTTCACAGTTCTGCCCCAGTGACCTAATTCTGTTATCTACACCCTACCATGTAAAGGTTCCACAGCCTCCAAAGACAGTGCCACTAGTTGGGAAACAAACACTCAAACATGAGCCTCTCGAGGAAAATTTCAGATTCAAGCCATAATAGTCTACCATTGGTCCCATATGGTCATGGCAATTTCATAATCCAAAATTCATTCAGTCCAACTGCAAAAGCTTTTATAGCCTTAGCAGTTTCTATATTGTTCAAAAATCCTAGTCCAAAGTCTCAAGGCAATATTTAAGTTTTGAGTCCTTGTAAAATAAAAAGCTAAATTGTATGCTTCCTATATGTAATGACACAGTAAACATTCCCATTCCAAAAGTGGGAATCACAAGGAGAGACTCCATCAAAGCAAGTTTGATTTAATCCTGTAGTGTCATGCCTGGTGTCTGGGCACATGGTACCAAGATGTGAACTCCAACAGCCTGGGGCAGCTCCACCCCCAGCTCGGCTCCATCAAAGAGATAAATCCAATTACTTCTGAATTTAACCTTGTTCATATTTTCATGACATGGCCAAAGCATACAAATTCTGTCAGAGTATAAGATAAATGCCCTCCAGTCCATTTTCCAATGGAGCCCTTGTTCCTAGCTGAAGCCTCATGAGAAGTCAGTCTTTACTGTTTATACCTCTGTTGGCATTCTGATCAAAATCCTACCACAAACAAACATTAAGCAAAGCTTATGTTATTCTGAGGCTCCTCTAGCCAACATTTCCAAACTTTCCAAATTCTTCTTTCAAACCACTTCCAAAGGCCTATAAAGAAATGGTCAAATTTAGCCACAGCAATAACCCCACTCCTGGAATCAAGTTTCTATATTAGTTGTTTTTGTTTCACTGTTACCAAAAGACCCAACAGAAACCAAGTAAAGAAAGATTTATTTTAGCTTGCAGTTTTGGAGGATTTCAGTCTATTATAATGGGAAGGCATGGCAAAGTGGCTCTTCTGTGACTGTGGGAGCAGGAGGTGGAGTTCATGGGTAAGGGCATGTGGTGGAGGCTCCTCACATCATGCCAGACCAGGAAGCATAAAGTAACCAGAACTGGGGACTAGGCAAGAATTCCACCCTCAGTGCCCTATTTAAACAATTAGATTCCACTGCCTAAATGTGCCACAGCTACCCAAAACAGTGCTATTAGCTGGGGAAACAAATGCTCAAACCATGGAGGAAGATTCATAGTCAAACCATAAGAATATTGCAGGAAGACTGTAAATTTCATTTTATGCTCTTGTAGTTTAGCCCTCAAAGAAATGAAGTCAAATAAAAAGAAATCAGTATTTAAAAGGCTAAAGGTAGGCGATTGGACTATGGGGTTTTGTCTCCGCCCTGGCTACTGCTAGTCCTGAAACTCTGAAACTGTTTTCTCATCTATAAATTGGCAGTGGTAATAAAACTCCTCTCATGGGGTTGTGACAGTTAAATGTAATGATGCCTGCTTGTACTCACACTGTGGTCCGAATCTAGTTATTTGTGGTGGTTATGTATCATTGTAAACTTGGCTAGACTTAGAATCACCTGAGTGATTGGCAAAGTACACGAGTGTGTGTGAGGGATTTTTGAGAGAGGATTAACTGAAAGGAAGACGGACCCTGAATTTGGCGGCAACGTCCTATGGGCTGGAAGCACAAACAGAATAAAAGGAGGAGAAGGAAAAGGCCATTTGAGCATCAAAATCCCACCTTTTTCTGTTCCTGATCAGTCTCTTCCACTAGTGTTCTTGCCCCAAGCACATGGGGTCAAGCAATAATGAAGTGAGCATACTAAAACTATGAGTCAAAATAAACCCTCCCTTTCTTTAAGCTGTTTCTATCGTGAATTTTGTCACAGCGACATTTTAAGTAATTAATATAGTACTATTTTTGACTAGATAGAATATGAATTTGTTCATTTTAGGGATGCTTTAGAAATGCCTTAGACTTGGATTCATCTTAGTCTGTTTGTTAACATTTCCCCATTCCCATCACCAGTGTCTGTTCTTCTACTGCCCTGGCTCCCCCACTTCTCCCCCTATGTGAACTTCTTTTTTCTCCTACTGACTTCTGGGGTATGTGTGTGTGTCATCACATGACCCTAAATCTTCCCTATTTATGAAGTATAAGACGGTCTATCCAATACTCTGAGGTAGGGATTTCAACTGAAAGAAACAGGCCAGGACTCAGTTGGCAGGAGTCTCTAGAATTTGGGCATCATAAAGATTTGACGGCTATGGGTTCCATTTTAGAACTGGCCATATAGCGTAACCTGGCCTCCTGAAAGAGGTCAATCAAAAAGAGGTGAGAGTTCAAAGCTTTATCTGTTCTCCTGAGGCTGGCTAATATGTCTTGAAATTTTTCTCTGATAACCTCCCTTGTGATTTGAGCTGCTTTTTCATTCCTTGAAATCAAATGTTCTTTGCCCCAGACACCGCTAGGTGCCAGGAGAAGCCACTCAGGAAACATCAATGAGGATGACAGGGAGGACGGGGTGGGGGTGGACTTCATGAATCTGTTTTAGCTTCTTGGATGCTGGTTTTTACTCTTGTGAATCTGTTTTAGCTTCTTGGATGCTGGTTTTTACTCTTGTGAAGCCCTTCAAGGAGGCTGCATTTTTATATACCTGGTTAGTTCCTGTTCCCAGGCAACAGGTCTACTTTCTTTTGAAGTTTCTACCTGCCCCTTCTTTAAATCTACTGCTTGTCTTTTCTGCTCTTTTCCTTTAAAAAAAAAAAAAAATCTTTGACCAAAGCCTTGTCTGCCCAGAAGCCACCTTTTACTAGAACCTTGGCTCCTTCCTTTTGTAATTTTTGAGGTAACAGCTGTACTAATTAGCATAGTAAGCTGACTTCTACATTAAAAAGCATTGCATTTTTGTTGGAGATTTGGTTCTCAAATTGGCTTGTGAGGCAACGATTGAACACATCAATATTCATGTTGAAGGGCCCCTATTATAGCCTCCTGAAGGGGATGGTAGTGTATGTAGGTTTTGTATAGAAGCCCAGACAGAAATACTTGTGTATATATGTCTAATCATACATGTGGCAATGGAGAATAGCTGATTGAAAGTTTTCCACAAAATTAATTTTCTGCTTCCTTCTTTCCTCCGTCTGTCTTTCTGCAGAGCACATGCCACACTAAGACGGACGGACTGTGCTTCCTGACCTCAGGGGCTCCCAGTGGAAGAAGGTGGTTCTTGCCTCTTGTCTCTGTGTGCAAAGTTTTATCTTGTCCTTCTCTCTTCTCACTCTTTCCTCACAGACAATTCTGTAGCCCTGTAGGCAAAGAAACTCAACTGAGACCTAATCAGGAAATGTAAAGGAAAAACCAGGAGCTAGCAGAGATGCTAAAAGAGTCAGTTATCCACCCGGGACACCTCCTGCTGCTTCCCTTGGCAAAGATAAGTCATGAGAAGGAGGGGCAGAGCAGAGAGCAGGGCAACGGGGTGGGGAGGTCCTCCACCCTGCATCAGTTCACCTACAGCCTGTAGCTTTGAGGGGTGGTTGTTAAACGGAAACAGCTGGAGTCTCTGGTTTTTGCCACACATGGCTGAGTTTTGTATTGGAAACTGGCACTCCCTCTGAAAACTTCAGCTCACCCTTGGAATATCAGTAATGATATCCTCAGGACTAAGAACGATCTTGTGTCCACGGAGAGCAGAACAGCTGACTCTGTGTGTGCCTTTAAGTTTGGAATTCGGCACGACTGACTTTTTAAATAAAAATCACCTAGCCTGGTTTACCATATGTCTGCTAAAATACTGTAAAATGAAGTGCAGATCTTTGCCGTTTACTCTGGAGCAAATGCATCTGCTGTCACATCTTGAGCTATTTATTTCTCCTTATTTTAAGTGTGCCCAATGCCACACATCCAGATGCATGTCAGATGCACAAGTAAAAAATGGAAAATAATTTCTCAATTATTTGAGTATTTACATTTTATTTGTAACATGAAGCACATAAAATGTTGAAGAACAGAGAATTCTAAAGAAAGTAGATGACACATAGGTGTCTCAGGTGTTAGACCCTTGCTTCAGAGGTTTGGAGCTGCTCACCGATCGATCCTTAGTGGCTGCTGAGCCCTGTGTCATTGGGTAGGCTGTGGTCTCACACAGTGACCGTTTCCTGGGAGAGATCAGGATAATTCTGGCTTGGCTGCCTCACCCTGATAATCAGAGGAGGGAGAAAAATAAATGCAGAACAATGAGTTGAAGATTCTCAGAAGCCTGAACCTGCCCTGGTTCCTTGGGGGACAGGTGGTGATCAGGCCAGAAAGGTCTCCTCCTTGACCAAGAAGCAGCAAGTGCCCCCTTTGTCCCTTGGAGGCCACGTGACCAGGAGGCTGGGACTCCTTACTGTGCTGCCCCCTCAGGGGCATGGATCCTGCATGGCCACAGCCTGTGGCCAGATGCTCTGGTCTCCTAGCAGCTTTGTAACATCCTGGCTTCCTGTGTGGCCTGGCAGCATCCCTGGAGAGACCAGGGCCCTCAGTGTTCCTAGAGGATGGGGAGCTCTGTGTAACAAAGACACGGACACTACAGGCTGCCAAAGTCACACAATGGACTGACCCAGCATCCAGACAAACAGTTGCCCCGAAGTCAGTCCCAGTGCCACCCAGGCTTGTTGAGTAGTCTCTGGGGAAAAAGGAAAAGCCAAATCTCTCCATGTGCTGGGGCCAGCACTGGTTTTCAGGGCACTGGCTCTCAGGGAGCACATCTAGGCCCTCCACAGACTTTATGCGGCATTCGAACCATGGAGCTGCCATGTCACAGACCCCCTCCAACCAACAGACTACTCTTCTTGCCACTATGGGAATCCTTGAATTCTAGATGACGAAAAGACCTTAAAAAAAATCAGCTCTCACTTTAGGGATGTGACTAGTGGAACTCAGGACTTGACCACAGGCGGTTTGCCAGGCTGGCCTGTCTTCTGCCTACTTCCAGTGGTGAACTCAATGGCAGAGAATGGTAATAACCCAGGATTCTTGACTCCTGACTCTAGGTGCTGGTATTATGACCCCTTCATCTGCCCACAGAGCTAAACTACATGCAGCTTTCCTGGAGGGCCCTTCCACTTCTGCATATAGATGCCTTTCTTTTACAAGACAATCCCTACTGGGAATGTGGGAGCCTGTGACTAATCTCAGGCTGCTTCCATGAAGCACCACACATGGGGCAATTTAAGCAGAATTTTATTTCTCACTGCTGCAGAGGCTAGAAGTTAGAGATCAGGATGTTACAGGGTGAGCCTCTCCTGAGCCCTCGCTCTGCGGCTCATACTTGGCCACCTTCTTACTATGTGCTCCTGGAGTCATCCTCTAGGGAGCACATATCTGGTATCTATCTCTCAACCTTATCTCCTCTATTTGTAGACCATTGTCAGATTGGATTAGGGCCCGCCCTAACAGGTTCATTCTAAGGCAGTCAGCTTTTTAAAGGTCTGTCACCAAACACATTCATACTCTGAGGTACTTAGAGCGAAGGCCTCAGTGTTTGAATTCTGGGGGACGTAGTAGCCTGTTTATGCATCAGCTGTCTGAAGCCATTCTCTTCTTTCCTAAAGAGACAGCGATTATGAATGTCCAGGAAATCATTGACCCAGTTATTAACCAAGGAAGAAGGGGCTCTGCCCCTCTGTTGGGGCAAGGAAGATGCAATGGGGTTCTCCTCACAATGCAAACTGAATCCCTAAGTTCCCCATGACTGCCCTGTTTCACCCCCTTGATCTATGTTGAAGGATCATGTGTGATCGTTGGCAATTACTCTGTATTGGCAAGCAGCTGCCTGCCACACTTTTCTATCACCTAATCACAATAGTAGACAACAATTATTGACTGTCTAGCATGTGCTAAGATCTTAATGTCAATATTTAATAACAATTCACTCAGGTCACTCTTATTATTACTCTCATGTTACAGGTGGGAAAAGGAAGATTCCAGGAAGGTTAAAGGAACATGGTCAGCAGTTAGAAGAATCCAAAGCTACACACAGGACTACTACATGACTTCAAGGGTTGGCTTCTAACTGTGACATTGTACTGCCTCCCTAGCTAGCCAGATCAGCCTCTGTCTTGAAATTCTGTGCATCTTGAGGAAAATTCTTTCACCTTCTGGAATAAATGTAGGGTTCCAACCTCAGTATTACTCTTTCAGTACCAACTTGCGAGGGCAGAACTTAGACAGCATGGCATAAAGGAAAGAAGATAGTTTTGGAGTCAGGAATGGGTTCAACTACTGGCCATGACTTACCATGTGACCCTATGTATATAACCTAACTGGGATAAGTTTCTATTTCCTTATTTTCATAGCCTCTAGGTCTCAGGGAGGATTAGATCAAGCACATCAAGCCTCTTTAATGTTGTGTTGCATGGAGTAGGCATCCTAAGAGGTAGTTCTAGGTCAATGGAGGCACAAGGAGCAGCAATTAAATCATTTGCTATCCTTCATTAGATACTGGATTTTAATATTTTATTTTTATTATTTTTATTTTATGTGTATGAGTGTATTGTCTGCATGCATGTAAGTGCACCTGTGTCACACAATGCCCACAGAGGTCAAAAGAGGGCATCAGATTCCCTGGAACTGGAGTTATGGACAGTTATTAGCTGCCATGTGGGTGCTGGGAATCGAACCCAGGTCTTCTGCAAGAGCAGTCAGTGCTCTTAACTGCTGAGCCATCTCTCCAGCCCCTAGATATTGGAGTTTAAAATGGTTGAAACACACATCATTGGAATAACTGGAAGAATTTAGATGTGGAATTGTTATTAGATAATGATATAGTCTTACTGTTAAATTTCCTATATGGTCATGGTATTGTGGTCATGGAGGAGACTATCCTGTTCCTAGGAGACACAGGCCAAACTACTCAAGCAGGAAGGGCCCCAGTATCTGACAAAACACTAACTTGTTCATCTGGCAAACTGACACAGGCACGAGTGTATGGGTGTGCATGCACATGTGCACAGTGGATAAGAGGAAGTAGGTGTGGTAAAAAATGAGTGTTCCTTGAATGATTATTGCAATTTTTCTGTAGTTTTTAAAATTTTCAAAATAGAAAGGTTGTGTGGAGCCAGGCATGGTTGGTGCATACCTATAACCCCAGCACTCAGCAGGTAGAGATAGAGGGAAGATGAGTTCCAGGACAGCCTATTAATAGCAAGTTCAAGGCCAGCCCGAGCTACATACCGAGGCCCTGGCTTAACAAACCCAATGGTTAGAAATGTAGCACAGTGGTAGGGTATTTTCTTGGCACAGAAAAGACCCTAACAGCACCTCAGGGAGAAAACAGAAAGTTGAAGGCTCAAAGGACCTTGTACAAAGTGTGGAATACTCATGCAAGCAGGTAACATGCAGCAGCATTTTAATTTTTCTCTCAGCCTTACCCCTTACTGGCTGTATATATTCTCCTCATTTATGTAATTCAGATAGTAACAGTACCTTCTTATGAAGGGTTAACTTAGCTAATATTTGCTAAGCACTCAGGATGGTGCCTTGCACATAGTAAGTCCTATATAAGTATTTGTCAAATAACACATTTGAGAAGGAAGATAGGGTCACTATGGAGCAGGCCCTCAGAGCCTTCAGCAGCTGTGCCTTGGAGAGTCTTTGGTGACATGAGCAATTGGCTTAGTCTAATTGGTTCATTTTTTGCTGGGCACTCAGGGTGAAGTCAGTTGGTGACACAGACGTGGAAAGGTAGCAGCCTACAGGCAGGCTGTGTTCCCAGACCCAGCTGGTTACTACTGTTGGGCGGGGGGATCTTGAGACCTAGGGAAGAAGTCACGGAGTGGCCTGCTTTGGAAACGAGCCCTTGGCCTAGCCAGCTGTGATACTGTATGTAGAGTGGCCCCTTTGTTCTTGATTGCCTTTTTCTTCCCAGTCAGTCCCTCCTTCCCTTCCCTTCAGCTTTCGATCTTGGTTCATGACTTTACTTTCTCCTGTTTTCACTTAGATCCCTTTACCTACTCTTGGTTTCAAAAAGTTTTAAGAAAAATTCTTCAGGGAAATACAAATCAAAATTACTGTGAGATACCATCTCACTCAAGTCAGAATGGTTATCATTAAGAAATCTGACAACAAATGTTGGAGAGAGTGTGGAGAAAGGGGAACCGTCTTCACTGCTGGTGGGAGTGAAAATTAGTACAGTCAGTATAGATATCAGTTTGGAGCGTCTCCAGAAAATTAAAAAATAGGGCTATAATCTGGCCATTCTATTTCACTCCTGGTGTACAACAGAGAACTCCAGATGTTACCATAGAGATAATTATACCCCCATGTTTGTTTCTTTCTGTTCACTATGGTGAAGAAATGGAACAAACCTAGGTAGTTGTCCATCAACAGATGAATAATGAAAACATGGTACGTATATAAAGTGGAATATTACTCAGTGCTAAAGAAAAATGAAATCACAAAATTTGCAGGAAAATGGATGGATCTAGAATGCATACTATTAAGTAAGGTTCCCCAGTCTCGGAAAAGAAAAAAATCCATTATGTTCTCCCTCATATATGGATTCTAGACTAAAGTGTATTTAAACAAATACACATGTGGGTATACTATAACATTTGAAGACTACAAAAAAGGGTAATAAAAAGTATTCTTTTTGTAAGTCCTTTGAATACTCTGTCAAGATATAACACATTTTCATCACAAAATATACACAAAATATATCCTCAAATGGGCAGCGTCCTAAAAGAGATTAATATATTCTTGTGTGTGTACATGTGTGTGTGTGTGTGTGTAGTCTATGTGTGTGGACACGTGCCCGCAGGCACGGGTACACATGGATGTGTGTGCATGTAGAGGCCAGAGGTTGATGATGGACATCTTTCTTGATCACGCTTCACGTTATCTTTTGAGACACAGTCTCTCACTAAAGCCACACTTACACATTGGATAGCTCTGGGGATCCACATGCTTGGTACTGTGCTAGAGTTAAAGATGCTGGTGACCATGCCTGACTTTTTTACGAGGGTTCTGGGGACCCAAACTCGGGTCTTCATGCTGGCACCAGCAGGAGTTTTAGCAGTTAAGCCGTCTTTTTGGTCCTCATAGAGATTCATATATTCTAAGAGCTTAGAAGACTCTGGAGTTCACTGGGCATGTTCTTGGCTCTGAACTCTTTCCCTACTTATTTATATATTTGACAAATAAAAATTATATGTATTGGGGCTGAAGAGATGGCTCAGCAATTAAGAATACTTGCTGTTCTTGCAGAAGACTGGGGTTCAAATCCCAGCACTCACATGGCAGCTAACAACTGTCCGTAACTCCAGTTCCAGGGGATCTGACAGCCTCTCTGTCCTCCATGGGCATTGCACGACACGGGTGAGCTTACTTACATGCAAGCAATACAAGCATACACATAAAAAAATAAAAAAATATTAAAAAATTATATGTATTATAAAAGCTGGATGTTTTAAAATAAGCATCAGTCTGGGGAGATGGCTCAGTGGATAAAGCACTTGTACTACAAGCATGAGGACCCGAGTTTAATCTCCAATGTCCATGTAGAAAGCTAGATGTGGCAGTGTGCACTTATAATCCCAGTGTGGGGAGGAAGAGACAGGTGGCTCCCTGAGGCTCAGTGACCAGTCAGCCTAACCACACTGGTGAACTCAGGCCAGTGAGAGGCCCTGTCTCAAAAAACAAGGTGGATGGCACCTGAGGTCTGAGGAGGAATAGCTTCGGTGGTCTTCTGGCCACCACATTCGGGTGTACATGTGTATGCACAGCTGCATGAACACTGGCATGTGCACACACAAATATGTATTCATGGTGAAATGTAAATCAAGCTTATTAACACATGCATTTTTGTTGTGACTATTTGAGATTTATTCATTTATTTCCACTAAGAGCATTTTAGATTTGTCAAAGATGGATGACAAGAGCCCGGGTTAGGGTGAGATAGGGTGAGTGAGGCATGCTTTACCTGCCAGGTTAGATCTGTCTTTACTTCAAGGCTGGCTATTTTTCATGTAGTGGATTCTTGTATCCATTCTGACTGAAAAAATATTGCTGCAAAAGTGTGTATCTTGACTGCTAAATTTTCGTGCTGAATTCTGCACTACAAGGTAGGGCCTCACTGGTACCTCCCTAACCAGATCACCCGTAGTTTCCTTCGGGGCCTGTTCTTGTCCCGGCTCTTGTTTAGGGAGAACAGGTGCTGGCACACAGCCTGGCCTGTCCCTTCCCAATCTTGTTCCACTCTAGCCTCAGGTTTTATCTTTCACCCTTTTGATGGCCCATCCCTTCTGTCATGAAAACTTTGCATCATCGACTTGACATCATTCTGGAGCAGGAAATGAAGGACTGAGGAAACCAATTAGATGAATCAGAGCACGACAGGCCTGCCAATTGACAGACAGAGAGAAGTAAAATGATGGTTCTCTTCTGTCCATGAATTATCAAAATTGTTACTGCAACACTCTCATTAGAAACGGCTTCCTCTGAGACTCATACGGAACGGTAACCTTACTGTAGATGTGCTGATGTATCAGAGTGACCTAGTTAAATACTAAAATAGTTTTTATTTTAAAAAAGTTTTATTTATCTATTATTGTGTGTGTGAGTGAGCGCATGATATTCGTGTAAGTGCAGGCACATGTGTGCTGTGGCATGCATGTAAAGGTCAGAGAACAACTTTTAGGAGTCTGTTCTCTCCTTCCACCATTATGGTATCAGGGATTGAGCTCAGGTTGTCGGGGTTGGTGTCAAGGACCTTTACCCACATCTTTTCACCCTTAAAACAATTTAAAAATTAAAAAAATTTATGTATATGAGTGTATTGTATGCATATGTGTAAGTGCACCCATGTCGTACAGTGCCCACAGAGATCAGAGGAGGGTGTTGGATCCCTTACAAATGGAGTTATTGGTGATTATTAGCTGCCATGTGGGTTCTGGGAACTGAACCTGGGTCCCAGCAAGAGCAGCTAGTGCTCTTAACCATTGAGCCATCTCCCCAGATGCCTTAAAACAATTTTTAAAAGTGAATAACTCGGGACTGGAGAGTTGGTTCAGTGGTTAAGAGCACTGACTGCTCTTGCAGAGGACTCGGGTTCAATTCT
>NW_008352391.1:491141-491633 GCF_000622305.1 Nannospalax galili
GCATGCAGGCAATACACTCATACACATAAAATAAAAATAATAAATATATTTTTTTAAAGTGAGTAACTCATGTTCTATTTGTCCACTTTGGAACCTCTCCATCCCACAAGTGAGGGTGCTGGTTTGAATTTCAAAGGTCAGATAACATGAGGGAGTGTGAAGATTTGGTAAGTAGGAGGTTATCTGTTTCTGTATTTATCTCTAAAATAGAAGAGCTAAAATGTTATTTTCTTTTAACTTGACAAAATATTTTTACCAAAATAGTTGTGTCACAGAAGCAGTGTCAAAATGTCATTGCTGATTCCAGGTTCTCAGTCTGTACTTGTCATGGTTGTTGATGTGACATCAAAGTCAAAATGTAATAAAACTGTGAAGGAAAAGCTAATGAAATAGCAGATTTCTCTACAAACATACAGGGGTTACAAGCAAACAGGGGTTCCTGGGTCTTCCCTTCCCCTTCTCCTTCTTTCCCTCCCTCCCTCCCTCCCCCTC
>NW_008352391.1:491752-493171 GCF_000622305.1 Nannospalax galili
CTCCCCCCTCCCTCCCTCCCTGCCTTTCTTCTTTCCATTTTTTTCCTTTTCTTTCTTTCCCATTTAAATATGGAGAGCGATTTGAGGTTGTCCTGTTTGCCATTGCCAGCAGGTAGAATTTTGTATGCATTTTGAATAATGACAACTTTGGTTTAATAATGAAAACCTACAGTTTTGTTCGTCAGGATTAGATGTGGAGACCACTGCCTTCTGATGCTCATGGCCAGTGTGGCCAACTTCAAGGGTAGATAAGTTGAGCTGGGCTGCCATAGGGTGCAGGGCACTAGAATACAAAAGTTTCTGTTTCCAGAACATGTTTTGACTGAAGCTTAATTCACTCTCTAGAGGAATTTAAAATAGATTCTTTACTTCTAACATATATTTGACAACACTTTGAATTTTAATGTGAACCTGTGCAATGTAGACACAACTAAATCTGGCAGCATATTAATGTCACTGATAGTACACTTTATTTATAGAATTCACCATCTCCCCAGGTCCCAGTCAGAAGCCCATACACAGTAATTAAACCATTATAAAAGCACAATAGGATAGAACATAACAGAACCATCCCGCTGTCAAGGCATACAGAGTGGGGAAATCAGGGGAACACAAAAGAACACAATTCCTCCAATTTAGTCCTGCTGTGGAAATGTCACAAACCAGTACCCTCCAAAGGATAAGTGGGAGGAAAAAGTAATTTCCACGGACAACTGGGCATTGAGTCTTAATTTTCAGAAAATAGGAACCGAACCAGCAAACTGGTCAGTCAATGTACCAACATCAATCAATTAGAGAGGAGCTTGGGACCCAAGGTGCAGTCTGTTCAAGAGGTTTGCAGTCATATTGGGAAACAGGCTTAGAACAAAAATACTCTGAAGCAATTGTCCCCGAGATGTAGCAACACAGAAGGCGTAGTCTATAAAAGAAAGGGGAGCTGGAGACAGAAGTGGAAATTTTGTATGGGAAGAGCAAGGGAATGAACAGCAGTAGTAAAAACTGGAGGCCGAGCATTCAAAACAATACATGCAAACATTTGAAGTAGTTTCCAGAATAAAATATTAGAAAATTAAATTACAAATATACTGTTTTCTTTTTAAGATGGAACAATGCTCTGATAATATGTAATCAAAAAAATGAAGAGGCTGGTGAGATGGATTAGCAGACAAGTGTGCTTGATGCCAAGGACGACCTGAGTTTGACTCCCAGAACCCACATGGTGGAAGGAGAGATCAACTTCTCTGATCTCCACCCACCCCCATGACACACATATAAGGAAATATACCTACTTTAATATATATTAATATATAAAAATATGTATCTTGTAGTACTGTGGATTGAAACCAGGATCTCATGAATGCTAGGCAAGTACTTTACCACTGAGTTATACCCCAGGTCAACTTGTAGTAGTTTTTATTA
>NW_008352391.1:493282-537379 GCF_000622305.1 Nannospalax galili
TATATATATATATGTGTGTGTGTTTTTGAGATGGTCTCCCTGTAGCCTCAGTGGGCCTGGAACTTGCTATGTAGACCAGGCTGGCCTTGACTCACAGAGATCCACCAGAAAAAATAAAAAATAAATTGTGCCAGGCTTGGTGGAACATGCCTTTAATCCCAGCACTCAGACGGCAGAGGTACTCAGATTTCTGTGCGTTCAAGGCCAGTCCCACTACAGGGAGACCCTGTCTCAAAAACACCAAAAATAAATAAATAGATAAACAAATAATAAATAAATAAACTTTTTAATGACATCTATATATAAATTTTGTATAACTGCCATTGTTCATCTATAGATTAACAGGCAGAGTGGGTTAAGAAGACTTTTCTATGCTGTCTGTTGCAAACTCATTTGTGTTCTTCCAAACTCTTATGTTCTGAGGTTCTGTCCAGTTCTTTCTCCAGGATTGGATAGTTTATTCCTCTAGCTTCTGGGTCTGTGGATGGCTGACAGCCCTCTACTACCTGATTCTCTGGGAACTGCACCCCCTTCCCCAGGAGGGCTTTCCCATCTAAGTGCCACATCCTGCCTGCTGGGAAACCTCCATTCAATGGCTGGTTAATGGAGATGGATAAAGATTTGACCTGACTCCCACTGGAGGCATACTTGAAAGGCCAGCCCAGCTTCAGAGCCTTGTGTGCAGTGAGCTGAGGCCTTTGCTGAATCTACAGCTTAATTTTATCTCAGGCCAATTCTTCCTTCCCTTCTCTGAGTCTGTCCTAATAAATCTGTTTGCTAATCTATGTTCCAGAGTTTCTAGAGAACCAACCTGCAAATTTCTCAATTTTCCTGCACAGTCTTTTCTTGCCCAAAAAACCAGATTGCTTATCTTTGTCATCACAAGGCAATTGTCTGTCATCAAGGATTATACCTGACATTTTGTTAAGCACCTACAAGTTATTTCAAGGATTATGGTTGAAGCTGGGCTAGGCAGCTCATGCCTGTCATGAGCACCTGGGAGCTGGAGGCAGGAAGATCAAGAGTTCAAGGACATCCTTATATATATAGTAAGTTTGGAAACAGCTTGGGCTGCATGGAACCTTCTCTCAAAGGTTCTTCCAAGAAAAGAGACCATAAACAGGCCCACAAACAAACAAACACCAATGAAGGCTTACAGCTGAAAAGGGAAATTTACTTGGTCACTGAGTATTTTCTATTGAAAGTATCATTAAGCACTAGCGTTAAATCATGAAGGCTGTTTCAGCTTTACTTGCCGTCCTATCAGGCAGCTCTGTCTTCAGCTAGCCATAGGAGTTTGAAACAGGAGCCTAAACAGGTTTGTTGACCCTAAGTAATAGCTCTATATTAGAATCTTGCAATATAAATGCCAACCCTGGAAAGCCCCTTATAAATGACATAACTTCAGAATGACTGATTTTAATATATTCTGACCTGGCTGTGTTAACCATGGCTAGTGGAGAGCTGTCATAAATAGGGTGTCAGGCACATAAGTGGGGTGAGGATTGGTGGCTATTACCTCAACATCCTTCATAGTTCCATTTTCTCCCTTCATAGGATGGAACTGACTTAAAGTGAGACTTATCCAAGGTTGTGTGGGCAGTTACTGGAGTTCCAACCAGAACCAATGAGTATCATGAACATTACAGGTTCTTACATGGTGGGATGCTATATTTAGTCTCATTTTCTAAATCGTGTCTGTCTAGACCCCGGACTACTGAAGCTCATGATCTTGAGTCAGATCCTAGTCCCTTCCTCCCTCATGTCAGATGTGAGCATGTTTCCTGGAACCAAATTTGGATGACTAGTTTTGGTCTCTTTTGTGTCTTTTACAATGAAGACTGATAAAGGTCTAGCCACATAACATTCTGTGACTAAGGTTTACGCATTTATTTCTCTTTACACACAATTATGCCATTTACACATACATTGTCACTGAAAGGGTCTTTGCTGATGGCATTAGGGTTGTAGTTTTTAAAGTGAGGATATTATTCTGGAGGTTCTTAGTGAGCTCACTATAGACATAGAGGACCTGGAAAAAGTAGAAGAGCCAAAAGGGTCAGAGAAATGCAGTAACAGAAAAGAAGGTGGAGAAATTTTAATCATCTGAAAGACTTGGCCCATCGTGACTGGCTTTGAAAAAGGAGAAAGGGGCCATAAACCAAAGAATACGATGTCTTTAAAAGCTAGGACTGACCTATGGATGGCAGCCAGCCAGGGTTAACAGGAGCCTCAGTCCTACAAACACAATAACTGAATTCTGTCAACAAACTGAAAAAAAAGCAAATAAACAGAAAGTCTGCAGAAAGAAACAAACTTACTGACATCTACATTTTGGTCTGGTGAGATCTTCATGGGTTTCTGATTTTCAGGAGACCGGGGTTTAAAAAAAATATGTGGTGTTTTAAGTCACTGCACACATGATGACTTGTCATTGTAGCAATAAGAAATGAGCGCTCTAGCCAGCAGGGCCCCCCCTCTAGCTGCCCACCCTTCTCTGTCACAGAAGCCAATGAGCTGCTTCCTCCACCGAGATGCACTTTAGCTGGCCTATTTCTATTCAACCAGTCCTGCTTACTCCAGTCCCTCAAAACGCCAATCCTCCATCTTCCATCCTTAACTTACTTCTAGGCAAAAATGATTTAATGAGATGAGCTGGCTGCCATGGTAATGTCAGAAGCCAAGGAAAATGGAACACAGAGGGTTTTGAAGGAAAATGAGGATGGGGAAATATCTGAGTTACAGAAGCAACATAATAGGAAGAGAGAGCAGTACTGAAGGGATGAGTTAGTGTGGTGGAACCAAACGATGACAACCCTGGGATTGAGAGAAAAGTGTGTGTGTGTGTGTGTGAAGGGGGTGGCAGGTCTAGTTGAAGAGGACAGGGAGATGGAGACGTCTTAACTCTGCTTAGGACCTCACCACTCAGACAGGGCTTTTGCTCATACTTGATTCTTGTGTGGTGATAATATGTTCCAGTGACCATTCTCAGAGCAGGTGTGTTAGCAGTGGACCCACCCCAGGGCAGGAGATGCTCATTACTAGCTGTGCTCTGTGGGCTGCTTGGGTTGAAGACCTCTATTTCTCATCCTCACCCCTTAGGTTAACCAGCCTCAAGCAAGATTCTAAATTGGCCACACAGGTAGACACAGCCTTCTTGAATACCATAGGATTGGTAAAGAAGACTTGAAGAAGAACCACACTGAAAAATCTCCTTGTGTGATTTGTTTATTGTTAGAGTTTGATATCCTGCCAACTATTCATATTTTATCATCATCAGCAGTTTAGTGTGGGATAATAGAGAAAATAGGCTTCTTTTTTTCCTTTTTAATTTTGTCTCTATCTAAACTTTAGTAGAGAAAAGGATAGCTTTCAAAGTTGAACTTGAATGGTCTCCTCACCTTATTTGCCCTGACCCTGAATTGCACTGTGCTAGCTAGCAAGGAATCTAGAACATGGGGCATGGAAACACTGTGTTTATGAGATGAGGCTGGAGCTTACACATTCTCTGAGTCACAGCCTGGAGTGGTGATTTAGTAGGGGTGTGGGAGGAAAGCACTTTGTCAGCTTGAGAACCACCTTCTTGAATTGAGAATTTTAACCAAACTTGCAAGCTCTAGTCTTTCAACCTTGGGGAGTTTATTTTCTCTTGGAAAATGTCTGGATTTTTTTTTTTTTTTCCTCCTCTAAGAAGGGAAGAAAATCTAAGAGTAAAGATGACAGGTTTACTTGGGTATGAAATCACTGCTGGAATTTTTTTTTCTGAGTTAAGTGCCAAAAAATCAGCAATTTGAAGAATAAATTTTCCTGAAATTATACAGGGGTGGATAATTGAGAGCAAACTGCTGGAGCTCTTTGGTCGTGGTAGCACTACCCTTTCTGGGAATGTGGGTCCCTCCCTTCCCAGTCAAAGCTCCTGGGCAGCTTGTTTATTTCAAGCACCAGAGTCTGAGCTACAACTGTTCAAATCTCTAGTTTCCAGTGTTACCCATGCCCTCATTTCTGAGCAGCCATGAGACGACCCTGTACTTTTTGGTAAGATGGGCAAATAATTATTTTTATGGTGCCATGCAATACTTTTTGTGACTCTCGGGAAAAATCTATAAAGAATTCAAGTTGAGCTGGAGAGATGGCTCAGTGGTTAAGATCATTGACTGCTCTTGCAGAGGACCCACATTCGGTTCCCAGTACCTACATTGTGGCTAACAGCCATTTGTTGCTCCAGCTCTAGGGAATCTGATGCCCTCTTTTGGCCTCCATAGGCATTGCATGCACATAGTGTACTTATATTCATGCAAGCAAAATACACACACACACATACACACACACACACACACACACACACACACATTAAATTAAAAAAAAAGAATTCAAGTCTTAAATGGCCCCAAGAGGAGAGAAGGGAAGTTGTACTGTCCATATTTTGCAGAGATAATCATTAGCTTCTCTGTGTCCTAATGTGTTTTTGCATCCTAAAAATGAGCTCTCTAGGGCTTCCTATCCCCACTTGGGTGGGTTCTGACACATGGCTATCTCACCTTCTGTCTTCTTACTACTATGGGATGGTGTCAGCATCTTGCGAGTCCTACATAGAAGCCCAGGACAGGCCAGGAAATGTCACTTCACCATAGAAAATGGCTTCTTTACAAAGTCTTTATAGAAAATGGCTCTTACAATTAATTTGTTCATTTTTGTGTGTGCCCAGCATTAAGATTCTATACCATCATTAATCAACACTAATAACATTGCTTGGTGTTCAGGTGGCATCAACTCTAATTTATAAAAGACCCTAGATAGGTGTAACCAGTCACATGAGAAAGAAGAGCACAGAGAATAAGGCCTCCTTCAGTTTTTATGCTTCTGCTTCTTGGTCTAACTGTATCCTAAATTCTGAGTGTCTAAAAGAGATGATAGCTTCCAGAATGTGGTACCAGGCTTCCCTACACAGCATCTGGTAGTGAGACTAGCTAACTGTTTTGTTCCATTTTGCTATAGGGACAAGAATTGGGTCCACATTGGGCTCACAGGAAGGGAAGACTTTCTATTTATGGTGGTCTGAGCAGGAACACCACAGGGAGTTTCCAGTTTTCTGATATCAGGCTGTCTGTGAAGAGGCAGCAGTTCCCCAGTGGATAATCTTCCTCCGGCCTCTCCCGACTGAAGTGGAAATGATGTCTGAACAGAATAAGCCAGTCGATGAATTCCTTCTTTGAACTTCTCTGGAAAGTGGCGCTGAGACTTTGAAAATCTTCAAAGACTTCAGCTCATGAAATCAATAGTTTATTTTTTTTCCTAAGTTGCCAGAGTTAAAGCAAGAATTCAGCATAGGAAGGAATAGATTTCTCGTAGAAGACACAGACAATGAATGGGTAACTGAAACAGGAAAGCCACAGCAACTGCCCTCAAGGAAGTGCCTAGGAACAAATCCGGGTCGTCTTTGACAGTGTCTGTGGAAACAGCTCAGAAGATAGCAGAAGGGCTAAAGTGGGCACCTTGGGCCTGGAACAGGAGAAAGAAGAGAGGGAGGGACAGGATGACAGACTTTTTCATGGAAGCTGTGAGGCAATGAAATGACCTGAGCTATGCTTTATCTTTGTGAATATCTTGAGTGATACTTTTGAAATCATAATAGTGATATTAAAGGCATAATATTTAGTGATTACTTAGTAGATATCAGGTGCTTTTAGTTTACATGGACTATCATTGCTTACCTTGTTTAATCTTTGCTATAAATTGTAAGATATTTGGACAGTTATGCTCATTCCTTTTCAGAAGGGAAAATAGAGACTCGGAGAGATCAGGTAATTTGCCCAAAGCTTCTCACAGATTTGTTGCAAGAACTAGGGAGCAAATCCATGTCTATCAAATGCCAGTGTTCTCCCTTTGAATCACTGTTCCCCCCTCCTCTTTGATTATTTGTTTTTGCTTTTTGTTTGTTTCTAAGATGCAAAGACATGGAATCTGAAGATGCTAGATTCTGGAGGGGTTCTCCAGAGCTGGGGGGAGTTCTTGTGCTTTTAATTTTCAGAATTATAGTCTTTATGACACAAAAGCAAGCATGGGCAGCTGCTAGCTGCCAAGCTGTGGGGCTGAGGCCCTTCTACCCAGTGTCCTGTCCAGGGCCTGACTCTGCCTTGGGCTCCACACAGTGAGAGCTTTGGGTGGCTTTTTCCTCCCAGCTATGCTGGCTCCTTTATCCATCTGCTCCACTGGCACTCAAACTGCCAACAGGAAACGACTGAAGAAAGACAAAAACCATGATTTAAGCAAAGGAAATGCATGGTCCTTGAGTCAGTGGAGCTCCGAGAAGGGGCTGGTGACCCAGGTGGCATCATATGTGCCTTGGAATAGCTGGAGCTGAGGCCTCTTGTTGAGGGTGAAGTGTGAGTTGCCAGTCTCCAACAGGATGCCAGCCAAGCCTCCAGCACCTACAGGGCAAACAGTTGAGCTAAACGTATCTTGGATGGGAACATTCAGCCTTTAGCTGTCACAAGCGGCAGCCACGGTGGCTAAGAGCAAAGAAATCACTGCTGGGCATATTATACCCCCAAACCTTCATGCTCTGTCTCCTCACCCATTGTGGGGAGGGGCTGTGTGATGAATTTTGCTTGCTGGATCTTGGCAGCACATTCCAGAAAATCGTTTTAGGTCTTGAAACCGGTAGAGAACCATTCATGAGCCTATCTGCTGCTTTGAGCAAGGAGGCAGTGCTGGCCTCTTGTGTTACTGACACCGAAGAAGCAAGAACCAAGGATTCCAGCTTATCCCTTTACTCAAGGTGGCAGGAGGGTCAGGTGACTACTGGAAGACCCCTGAACACATTTCCTTCCTTTCCTGTCCTAGGTCCTTACTCATGCTAGGCATGCACTCTACAACCGAGCTCTATTCCCAGCCCTCTTTTTGCTTCTTAGTTTGAGACAGTGTCTCACTAAGGTGCCCAGGCAGGTCTTAAATTTGAGCCTGCCTAGCCTCATGAAACACTGTTATCTGGACACAACGACTGTTGCACACATCAATTCACAGCAGCTGTAGTTGTGTACACAAAACCTGTATAAGATCAAGTCAGATGAACGTTCCAGCATGGATGGAGGAGGGACTCCTGAGTTTTAGTATCCCTTAGTTTATATATACATATATATGCACATATAATTATATAAAATATATAATGATATATAAATTATAATTTTTATTATGTAATAATTATATAACAACTGTATAATATAATTATATAATGAATATCTTATAATTATATAACAAATTATATAATATACATATATTACATAAATACTATGTTTACACTTGGATTGAAAAAGATCACAGATTCCCAAGTAGTTTCTCCCTGCAAACCTCACTTTGGTTAAGCCTATCCCGGCCCCTCATTTGTCCCTCCCCATCACGTCACTATTGCTTGAATCCCTCTGTCCCACTATTTCCCCTCCCTGCTTTCATTCCCACTGTATTCTGCCATATCCCTCCCTTGATGCACCCCCACCCCTGAAAATGGCCTATTTCTAGTTTCCTGGCTGCCGTATGCACTCTATGTCACAAAACAAAAGATTTGAAGCTAGGTCCAGTTTGAGACCTTGAGAGAGGTCCAGTTTGTCTTTGGGTCCTGGCTGACCTCACCCAGTATCACCTTCTCCAATTCCATCTTTTATCTGCAAATTTCATGATTTCCTTTTTCTTTCCAGCTGAGTAGCAGCCCACTGTGTATATGTACTACATTTGATTATTCATTCATCAGTTGATGGACATCTTGACTGACTGCATTTCCTGGGTATTGTTAATAGAGTAGTAATGAACATAGATGTGCACGTATCTCTAAGTAAGATATAGAAACCTTTGGGTAGATGCTCAGGAGTGGTGTAGCTGGGTCATACGGTGGGTCTATTTCTAGTTTTTTTGAGAAACCTCCAGACTGACTTCTAGAGCGGCTGCACTAGTCTACACTTCCACTAACAGTGTGTAAGAGTTCCTTTCTCCCCACATCCATGTCAGCATCTGCTGTCATTTGAATTCCTGATGGTGGCCGTTCTGACTGCGTTGAGAGGGGATCTTAATGTGGTTGTACGCTGCGCTTCCCTGATGGCTAAGGATGTTGAACACCTTTGAAGACTTTCATGAGCCACTTGTATTTCTTCTCTTAAAACTTTTTGTTTGGCTCCATAACTCACTTCTTAATTGGGTTGTTTGCTTGGCGTCTAATTTTATATATTCTAGACATTAATCTTCTGTCAGATGCATATGTAACAAAGATTTTCTCCCAGTCTGCGTACTCCTTCTGCATTCAGTTAACAATTTTCTTTGCTGTACAGAACTTTTCGGTATCATGCAATCCCATTTGTCACAGTGATGGGCCACAGTGTGGTCTTATTTCCTGAGTTTTGAGAGTCTTATTTGGACAGTCCTACCTGTGCCTGTAAGTTGAAGCATTTTCCCTACTTTATCCTCCAGCAGTTTCAGAATATCAGATCCTATGTTGGAGTCCTTGATCCATTTGAAGTTACATTTCATTCAGGTTAGGAGGTAAGGATCTAGTTTCATTTTTTTTGCATATTTAAATCCAGGCTTCCCAACATCATTAGCTGAAGATGCTGTCTTTTCTCCAGTGTGTGTTTTTGTGAAAGATCAATAGCTGTAGTGATGTGGAGTTGTATTTTAGTCCTCCACTCCATTCCATGGATTATGCATTTGTTTTTGTGCCAGTATTTTTTTAAATTGAACTTGCAGTTTGATTATGACTTGTCACTTGATATCATGTGTAGAATTTTCCACATAGGGACCCATAAGGCACTCAAAAAGATTTGTATTTGGAGCATTCCAAGCTTCAGATTTTTAGGTTAGAGATGTTCAAGCTGCAGAATGAAAGAATGTGTGATACATACAGTTTTAAATACACACTAAGTCTTTGAAACACAGTTTCTGTGCCAAGAACGGAACAGATGTATTAGAGATAGGAGCCTGGCGGGGGCGGGTGGTCCTTGCAGTTGGCTGAGGTAGAGCCCATAAGAGAGAAGGAAAACCAAATGATGACAATCAGTGAGACTGGAGGTGACAGAGTAGACGGAGAGAGGTTCTCATGAAATGGAGCTGAGAAGCCTTTGGTGACTGGTGCAGGAGCGGGAGGCAGAGGGAGGTAGGCTACTGTTGTTTTCTTTGAATAGCTTCCAGAAAGATTTGATGGACTTCAAGCCATATTTCAGCACCTTTGCCTTGCAGTTGCTAATGATAAGTCAAATGGCATTGACCTATTGGCTCGTATTGTTGAATCCTTTTTGTGTGTTTGGCAATGTGCTGATCTCTCCACATATATTATCTTCCTTGAATTTAGACATTTATCAATGAGGCAGGTTCTATCATTAAATTTCTTTTACAAATGGGAAAAAAAGTGGCATCTCAGAGAGGTTAGGTGATTTGTTCATGATTAAATAGTTCTTTATGTATCAGCTTAGTGGCTAAAACATCTCAGAGATGAAGAAATTTATAAATACAAATAACTCAACTTTGATTACATTTAATAGGAACATTTCTGCATTATCTGTTATGTCCATCAGTTTTCCATCACTGTGACAAATCACCTTATGAAGGAAAAAGATTTATTTTGTTCACAGTTTTATAGGTCCATTCTGAGTTGACCCCATTGCTTTGGGGTCTATGATGAGGTGACATACCACAGTAGCATGGTGTGGTAGAAGAAACTGTTCCAGAAAGATGGGCTAAGTTCCCATTATCTCCTTTAAGGGTGCACAGTGTAGTGTAAGGGTACATCCAGTTTCTAGACTGCATTCCACTAAGCCCTATCTCCTAAAGGCTCTACATCTTGCCAGTAGTGACATGGACTGGGCCCTAAAGCCTTTATCACTTGGGCCCTTGGGATTCACTGAACCAAATCACAACATCTGTATTTTTGGACATTAGTAACTTATTCCCCACTTATTACATGCCTTTTATGAAATTTGACAGTTTGGTAGGAAATCCTTTTAAAAGGTATTCTATAATTTCCTGGCCTTTTATATAGTGAGTTTTATGCGTGACTTAATCTCTTACTGAAGCTTTCCTTTTGAGGGCATCACTACTGTCATTCTGAAAGGCTCCCAGGGCTGAGGTTAGCAGGAGTCTTGGCTCCAAGCCTCCTCTCTGCTTCTCTGGAGCTGATCTTGTACTACGACTGTCCCAGTCATCATCCCCACTCGGCGTCCTCTGACTCCTTCTGTCATGCTTGCTCTCAGTCTGACACTCCTCACAGATTATTTGTCTCCTCCCCTCCTCTGACTTTGGTATACCTCAGCCTTCACAGAATGTGTGTCATCTTGCAAGAATACTATGAGCTTCCCAGTGCCTAGTGCCAGGCACGCCATTCCCATAGCACCAATTAGTCTTTACCACAGACCTGGGGTCTTTACTTCTGGAAGAGAACAGAGGGCCTAGGTATGCTGCCATTGATTTTGGCATTGTTATTGACTTGGAAGTGGAGCTGGAATTGGAACCCACATTCATCTGGTCCTAACTCTGCTTCCTTAGGTACAGGAAATGTTGCCTGTAGACTCAGAGCTGGGAAAAGAGATTGCTCTAGAACAAAGTAAGATGGACGCTCGTCAGGCCTGCTTCTCAGTAGTTCTCATCTAGCAGTGAGAACAGGAGGGACAATGGTAGCCCAGAGCTCTTGCAGAATAGCTGGTTAAGAGCAAGAGAGAGATGTGGTGAGCTCAGGCCAAGTCTTCCATTTCTACACACTTGCTTTGTGGTTTGGGAATCATTCCAGCTCATTGTGCTGCAAGGAGAAAATGCATTCAGTCTTATAATAAACACTGGTGACAGTTGTAGCAGCACTGACAATAGTAAATAATAATAAAGACAGCTGACTCCAAGTCAAGTGCTGCCCTAAGCCTTTTATGCACATTTACCACCTGCCTCCCCACAACCCCACCCCCCACCAGTCTCAGGACTCTCGACTCTCTAATAGGCTGTATATTTTCCTCCCTGCATGTTGAGGAAATGAAGGCACATGGGGTTAGGCAGCTTTCCTGAGAGCTTAAGCCCAGGAGGTTATAGAACCCTGACCCAGAGTCCATGGTCTTTCAGTAGTGCTTGGGACATTCCTGGTCCCCGCAGGGCAACTCTCTCCCTCTCCCTGACCCTCTCTCTCTCTCTCTCTCTCTCTCTCTCTCTCTCTCTCTCTCCCTCCCCCCCCTCTTTCTCTCTCTCTCTCTCTCTCTCTCTCTCTCTCTCTCTCCCTCTCCCCCTTCTTTCTCTTCTTCTCTTTTCTTCCTCCAGCCTCTCTCTTGTATCTTACGTTCTTCCTTAGCCCCTAGGCCTCTATTGCTTCAGCTGGGCTGTATAAGGCTGACTCCATGTCGTGGGGCTCCTGCTGCCTTGCTGCCATTGTGTCCCTGACACTCGGGCACTCTTTGGATAGCTGTGTCTGCTCTCGAGCCTACAGGCTGCAGTAGGGCGTGAGTCGCCACCTTGCCGCCAATTAAGTCCGTATATCATAATTGTACATTTTTTTCTGCTGAAAGCCGGATGATGAAGCTAATAAGGTTCATGCTGAGAACAGATGTTCTTATTTCTGCCCAGATGCTGCACATGGCAAGGATCCGCTGGCACTTGGCATCAGCAAGGTTCTTTTGTACTTTCATTTGAAGTGTTTCTGGTTGAAGGGTTCTTGGGAGGGCTGAAAAATCATGCCGTCCTTACATTGAGAATTGGGCACCAGTCTCACGAGTTTTGAGGGGGTGTGAAGTAGCCATCCTTGGCACTTTATAATCCATCTGCTTCAGGAGAGCACAATCCTGTTCATATTTCAAAACTGTCTTTGTTCGCATTTTCTAATTAAGCATTCAGATTTTTGCTTTTTTGGTTCTTTCCATATCCAGTGGATGTGGCAGCTAAGAATTCTGTTTTCTGCTTTGTTTTCTTATCTGTCTCTACCTGGAATGCATGGGAGCCCCTCCCCCATATGAAGACACTTCAAAGACTATGACCACATCATTCATTCAATCAACATTTATTGCATGTCTTCTACGTATAATGGTTTCCACTTTAATGGAGCTCATATTCTAGCCAAGGGACACAGAAAAAACATGACCAAAGAGTCTAGCTGATGCTTGGGGGAGTGTGACAAAGACATAAAACAAAATGACAAGAGAGAGAGAAGCTAGGAGAGCTACTTTGCATACGGTAGTCAAGGAATGCCTTTCTCAAGAAAACTATGCTGTAATGAGAGAAGAACATTCTAGAAAGAAGGACTGCCAAATGCATTGTCCCTGAGGCAGGGAGGAATTGGAAAGTTAGAGACCCAAAGTAAAAGCCAGTGAGGTTGGGCATACTAAGCGTAGGGAAGGAAGGCAAGTTGCAGTCACAAAGATGGATAAGAACCACGTCTTCTTTCTGCTACCTGTGAAGCCAGTCAGTAAAGGAAAATCTAACTCTAAATATTCCTTGTGAATTGTTCATGAGGTTAGGGTCCTCTCTGGACCAATGGGCACTACCTGGTTTCTTCTGGTTCCCCTTCACTGATGTTCTTCAGGTATACCTTCTCTTATGAACGAAGATGGAGGACATTTAGACTTGGCTTTAAAACCATTAAAATGGTTTTCTGTGACTCTAACCTATACAGGACTCAACTTGAGCTGAACTGGATCACAAGCAGAGTGGGCATCTCAAGGGACCATGCAAAACACTGTGCTCTAGTTAGCTATGTGTTATGTGGCAGAGTCTGACTTCATCTGTGGTGACTAGTCAGCTGGATGCTGAGGCTCCCAGGCAACCCTGTGTGGTTCAGGTCAGAGGAAAAGCCTGGTGCCATCTCATAGAATCCTGGTCTCTTCTAGAGCATGCCCACTACCCCAGGCTTTGCCACAGTCAGCCTCGCTATGAAACCCAAGCTAAAACATCTCCAAAGAAGAGAGATGGTGTTATTGCTAGATTTACCCAATTTCACCCATGAGGAAACTAGATGTAGATGGAAACTAGGTCTCTACATTAACCAGAAACAATTAGCCCTCTATACCTGCAGGTTTCATATTTGAAGATCCAATCAATATCAAATACAAAATACTCATAAAAGTATTTTGAATCTGTGATGAACATATGTAGACATTTTTCTTGTCATTATTCTATAAACAGTACAATATAACAACTATTTGCAAAGCATTTACATTGCATTCTATAGGTGATTAAAGTAGTAGGTAATCTATAGGTGATCTCAAGTGTCAGATTTCTTCTTGTCACTCTGAAAGACTGAACTTGATGGCATTCTAATCTATAGCATTCATTGAGTGAATTCTACATCCAGGACCAGCTAGCTGTACTTTACAGTTCCCTAATTGGCCTACACCACACCCTCTAAAGTCAACAATAAACCTGTTCCCATTTCACCCACTAGGAAACAACAAATTAAAGACAAACTGAAGTTTGGAGAAGCCATGCCATGCCCATGACATGTTGCAGCCGACAACACAGACAGCTGGGATGAAACCCTTTGATTCCTCAGCTCCAAAACCCATGCGATCAATCTCTGCACATTGTCACCCTGTGTTTTAACATAAAGAAGAACATTCTCAAACAATGTAAGGAGATACGAGCTCCTTGTTTCCAGAGGTATTGAAGCTGAAACTTAGACTACGCCATTGCCCAAAGGAGCACTGCATGGTGAATTCTTACACTATTGGCTGGGCCGAGATGTGATGTTGTGATTTTGGAATCCTCTTCTACTCAGGAGTTGTCATGCCTCTTGAGGAGCTAGGGAGTCATGGTCCAACTTGAGAGCCAGGAAAGAGTACAGTCTCATCTGTTCAGATCTGCCTCATATCCACATGATGTCCTAATAGAGGTCAATGTGGATACTGTCTACTTTGTCCAAAGATTTTAGACCTTTAGAAAACCCACCTACCTAGATGCTGACTGCAGAGGATGGGTCACCAGTGATTATAATACCCAGCCTGAGAATCGCAACTATTAGGTGAGATTTTCCTTTATTTGGTAGAAATGATTCCAAGCTTATAAGCATATTGCTTGATTTTTTTTTCTTATCCCTAACTATGGTGATCCAGGTGGAGGTATGGTAGGAAGGGAAAATGGGTACAAGCTGCATGTGGTTCTAGGTAAAAAAACACAATGCATAGTTCTTGCTTCTTGGATCTATTTGAGACCTGACCTTCACACATGGGTTTGGGTCAGAAGGAGGGGGAACCCCTCCTTGTCTGCCGTTTAGTAGCATAAAAGTAACAGTGACTATCAATTAGTTTAACATTTGCAGAAGGCCATTTTGATAAGTCAAAATAGTCCAAATGGCAACAGAATAAAAATAGTATTAATTGAACAAGTTGTGGGGCATTGAATTTACTTATTAGGGCTCAGATCTGCCAAGAATTTTGTTCTCATTTTCTTTCAAAGCCTCATTTCTCTGTAGCAGAAGAGAGAATGAAGGAGAGGGCATGCTTACCTTCCTGGTTAAGTGTAATCCTGTCTCTCTGACTCCACACAGCCTCTTTCTGGCTAACTTAGTTTATTTTCAGAAAGTATGTGTCTTTGAGGATTTCTTCTGCTTCTTTCTTTTTGTCTTTTGGTGCTTGAGTCTAAGGGAAAACTTCTGTGGCAGCCTGGAGTCCCCAAAGAGAATTAACTTGACCTTGCTTAGGACAATCAGCCTGGGAAATACATAGGATATATTTCAGGAACAGTCTCCTCCATGTCCATAAGGGGGAAAATGTGGCCCAATCACATGACAGATCTTTGATTTGATTCTCCTAAAAACTGAAGCAATTAGCTGGCTGTGGTGGTGCATGCCTTTAATCCCAGCACTTGGGGGGCAGAGGCAGGTGGATCTCTATGAGTTCAAGACCAGCCTGGTCTACATAGTGAGTTCCAGGACAGCTGGAGCTACAGGGAGACCCTGTCTCAAAAAGACCCTGTAACACGTGGGATCCTATCTCAAACAACTAAACCAGTCAGCTAAAAAAAAAAAACCAAACCAAACCAACCAACCAACCAACCAAACAACAAAAAAACCCCACCAAAACTGAAGCAATGAACTGATTTTGCAGATGACCCAACTCAGACATAAAGATAGAACAATTTACCTCAGGGTTGAAGAATGGGATATAGACCCAGGCCTGTCAGACTGTAAAATGTGAGGACTTCCCATTAACCATAAGCATCATGCACATGTCCAAGCTCTTATTGATGCATTCACCTAATTCCTCTTACTAATACACGTGGATCAAAGCATATTTTTAATGGGATCACCCTGTATTCTCATGCTTCTGATGGCACAACTCTAAAGGAATAAGAAACCTTTACTTGTAGAGATTTTCCTAATTTCATTCATAAGATTTTATACCTTAACCTCATCACTTTAGTGAATTGTCTTCTTGGAGTATGAATACTTTTTCATATTTGGGTCAGCCATGGTGGAGTGCGACAGAATCACTTTCACCACATACTGCTTTCTCTGGCCAACGGACAGAGCCTGGCATCATGTCACAGACTGCTTGCAGAGTCAATGTTGACTCAGTGACTAGCTGGCTGAGAGGAGCTGTGGGCAGACAGACGAGTCTGGCACTGAGATCCAGGTGAAGCGATGGAGAGCTCTGAACTCAAGAGGCAAGTCGGAAGAGCTCCAGACTCTACAAACGTTGGCACCTGAAGGTCAGAGTTAGCTCTGCACAGAAAAAGACTATTTGTCACATGGTGGTTACCCAGTCTGTACTCCACTGCCAGGTACCGAGGACCATCCCTTCTAACCATAAAAGACAGTAATTGCCACATGTGATTGGTTCTTGCTTCTCAGTATGCCAATCTGCCAGTGTTGACAGTGAACCTGAAGAGTCAGAACCTGGGAAAGATTGTCCTTCTGCGTTTGCTTAAGAGCACTCGTGGAAGGCACAGGTGCTATAATTGTTTCAAAGACAGAAGGGATCCTCCAGGGCACGTCAGGGTGGGGATGGAGACTTGGTTATCTCAGTGTGCTGTGCAGGTGCCAGCGTTCAAGTGGGCATCTAAAGAGCAGACAAGAATCTACCAAGCTGAAGGTAGGATAATATATTCCAATGAACAAAAAAAAGCAGAGGTGTGGTGTCAGAATAGGACAGGAGTGGAGGGTGGGGGTCTGTAGAATACCTTCTCCTGAAGCTGTAGTCCCTTGCCTATGTGTTCTTTAGAGAACTATTTCCAAGTGCACCTTTCAAAAATTAATTAATTTTAATAAAATATTTACTTATTGGGCAAGATAATGTGCTTCATCATGACATTTTCATACACGTATATTACATACTGTGATTATAGTCACTCCATTTTGTGCCCTTCCCTCCTCCTATTGGTTTCCTACCAAATAGTCTCCTTCTTCCTTTCATGGTTTTTCTTATGTCCTTTAAATGTGTATTTCTAATTGATATAAGCACATGATATTTTTCTCAGTCCGATTTCCTTCACTTAACACGATAATTTTCAGTTCCATCGATTTTTGTGTATATGACATTTTTTTATAATAAAAACATGTATAGTATATATCACATATTTATCCATTAATCTGTTTACATAGGCTGATTCTGTAACTTGGCTATTATGAATAGTGCTGTGATAAAATGGGTGTACATGTAGCTCTAATATATTAAATCTATTTTATATTGCGTGTATGAGTGTCTTGCCTGCATTTACGTAAGTGCTCCTATGTTATGCAGTACATATGGAGACCAGAACTGGATATCAGATCTGCTGGAACAGTGGGTGCTGGGAACTGAACTCTGTGGTTCTTCTGAGGAACAGCCAGTGCTCTTAACACTAAGCCGTCTCTCCAACCCCTGACTTAGGTTACTTTGAGTATATACCCAGGAGTGGTATAGCTGGGTCCTATGGTAGATTTAGTATTTATTTATATTTATTTATTTATTTATTTAATTTATTTATTATTTATTTATTTGAGGAATATCCTTTCTGATTTCCATAGAGACTGTACTAGTTTGCATCTCCACCAGCAGTGTATAAAGGTCCCTTTCTCCACATCCTCACCAGTACCAAAGTGTCTTCTTACATGAAACTGTCTTCTTTCTTGAACCTATGTAAGCAGGGGTTTTTTTGTTGTTGTTTTTTTTTTTTTTTTTTTTTTTTTTTTTTTTTTTTTAAAAAAAAAAAAAAAAAAAAAAAAAGAGGACGATAAATCTTTCACTGTGATATATCAAAATAACCCCAGCTAGCCTGGATTCACTATGGAGACCAGACTGGCCTTGAACTCAGAGACCTGCCTGCCTCTGCCTCCTGGGTGCTGGGATTAAAGCAGGTTTTATATGCCTCATTTTAGCATCAATTACTGGTTTTGGTATATTACAGAGAAGGTGTTCCCAGGAAAGACACTGGTTTATTTATAGATCTGTGTGTTCTTTTGGTCTCTGTGACCTCACAGGGAAACCCACAGATCAAAAGCCTTCCTGGGTTTGCAGCTCTTTTCTCTAATACATGCATCTTTGTCCCCAGAACTTTAGATCAATAGCTGGGGACCTGTCACATGAACACTCTATGTTCTCAGTGAATAAGTCTCGGTACAACATTTAGTGCTGTCCGTATTAAGTCAAGATCAGGGGGGATTTCCTACTCGTTCATTAAGTCAGTGGATATTTACTGATCACTGGCCACTGGGAATCTATTGGATAGCAAGACACAGTCTGTGCTTCCATGGTGCTTACATTTCAGTGAATGGAGACATATGATACCCCAATAACAAAAATCAACCTGCAAGCTATGTGAGATGTGTTAGGGGGAAAAGAAAAGACCAAGGCAGTAAAGAGAACATTTTAGGAGAGCTGAGGCAGGAATGGAATGACTTCTTAAGGGAAGTGTCACTTAAAGAAAATCTATGTGACAGCAACAGTTAGGAGAAGATCATTCCAACAAGTGGGATCAAGAGCAAAGGCCAGGTAGCAGGAGAAAAAGCCCAGAGGCTCAGAGCAGGGAGTGAAATGTAAGGTGAGACAGGGTAGCCTGACGAGAGCTCAGCTTTGGAGAGCAAGACAGGCAAGCGTTTCATTCTATTGTGTGCTGTGTTGGGCCTTGTAGTATGGGATCCACATTAGTCAAGATGGTGCTATAGTTTAGATCTTGAATGTCTCACAAAGACCCATGTGTGGGGTTTGGTCACCAGTCTGTAGCATCATTGTGAGGTGGTGGAGCCTTTAAGAAATGGAGCCTAAGGAAGGGAAGTCCTGGAAGTCACTGGGGTAGAGGAGGATGCACCCAGAAAGGGATATTGGAACTCTGGCCCCTCCTCTTTCTGTCCTTTTACTCATCCACCATAAGCTCTCATCAGGATGCAATGGAGTCAAATCAGTTGTGCCTGAAAAACTCTAAAACTGATTTGAAATATACCTCTTTTACAGTTAGTTTTGGCATATGGACAGTGGTTTACAAATATGTATGTATATTGAGATATATGTGTGTATACGTAAGTGCATTTACATGAAGAGCCATTTGAGACAGCCCTCAGATATTTTTACCACACTGGTGGAAAACTGACTAACACAGATGAATTAATTTAAAATGATTGCATCGATAGATTCAATGAGTCTGTTGCAAGAATGGAGGGTCCAGTGAGGTAAGAGTCAAGTCCAAAAGCAGGATCTCCCTATGCTTCCTGTAGTGTCTAATGGGCTATGGAGAGATGGTTGAGTTTTAGCTTAAATTTCCTTTGAATCAAACCCACAAAACTATCCAGAGGACAGAAACTACAACCAATACTTATCCCCATTGAGAAAGTGTGTGTGCTGGGTAGGTTGGGGGTGGGCTTCCTGCAGGTTTTGGCTGGGCTTGGATAAACTACCACCATTTCATTTGAATGTTATTTGAATATTATTGAAGAAATAAATTTCAGCTACTGAAACCTGTCATTAACTACTTCACCATGGACTTGTTTGTATGGAATTTCATTTAGATATGCTTTCAAATGCAATTACATATTCATATAGGTATCTTATATACATACACATATGTATGTAATTGTTCATCTGTGTCTTTGGGGATTGATTCCAGAACCCCCTTAGGTACCAAGACCCCTGGATGCTCAAATCTCTTATATAACATGACATGGTATTTATATAGAAACTGTGTGCTTCTTCCTGTATACTTAAAATAATCTCTAGCTTTTGCCCAGTAGTCAGGTTGAACAGTAAGGAGTACGAAATAGGAAAAAATAATTTCTTCTCAAGAGTGATAAAAATACAAAGTTTAGAAACATAGATGGTAAAATGTGGATGTTCTTGACAGCCAACCCAGGTCCCTCCCTCCCCAAGGACAAGCAGTGCTGACAGATTAATGTGTCTCTTCTCTGCTGCATTTGAACATTTCAAAGGAATCAAATGCCACTGGATATAATGTTTAATGCATTGTTTTTCCCACTTTATGTTATTGTGCATCATTCTGTGTATGATGAACATGGCCTGTTGCAATGGTTCTCTAGCATCCTGGGGGGTATGGGTACCATATTTTGCTTAAACATGCTCTTGCTTTTGGACCTTCTGCTTGTTGCTCACAATGACTGAAAATGTTACATTAAAGGTCCTCATATATCTGAGTGCAGATGAGCTTATGTCTGTGGAATAACCCAAAACTTCCCCAAGAAGTTATTTTCCCATTAAAATTTTTTCAATGAATTTCTTTTGTTTTGGTTCATGTCATTTTGCCAGAGCCATGAAATCATTTAAAATTGTTGTAAAAGATTAAGAGAAGATTTCTCTAGGCTTCTCTTCCCATTTCCTTGACTTTTGTCATGTGCCTAAATAAATAAACTCATAAATTTTAGAATGATTTTTCTTGCCAGCTGCTGCCTTTGGCCTAACCAGAAGCTAAATATCACAGTGGGAACAATCAGGGGAGTTTTGTTGCAAATTGCATACATTTTTATAAGTTCAATGTACTTCCTTTTCTTTTTCTTTTTCTCTTTATTTTTGAGACAGGGTCTTACTGTGTAGCACTGGCTGGCCTAGAACTCAATGTACAGATCAGGCTGGTCTTAAACACAGAGATCCATCTGCCTCTGCCTCCCAAGTACTGGAATTAAAGGCACACACCATGACACTTGTCTTTCAGTGAACTTTCTAAAGGCCATGCTTCTCTTTATGGTCACGATAGCAGGATGCTTCTCCCCCTTCTCCCCCTGGATGTTTTCCCACCACCCTTACAGTTCAGGGCTCCCTGGGGATCATTTGCTCAGGTCCTTCGTGTAGTGTCTTTTACATTGTTGTACGTTTGTTCTTTCTTTATTCCCTCTTGCATTTAAACCTCTTTAACATGTGAACAAGGTCCCTTAGAGATAACAGGAGTGTGTGTGTGTGTGTGTGTGTGTGTGTGTGTGTGTGTGTGTGTGTGTGTTCAGGGCGCGTGTATGCTGTGTGGGTGAGTGGTGTTTTTTGATTTTTATCATATGCAGAAAAAAAAACAGAAGTGTGTGTGTGTGTGTGTGTGTTCAGGGCCCATGAATGCATTGTGGGTAACTGATGTGATTTGATTATTGTCTAATGCAGTAATAATAACAGAAGTGTGTGTGTGTGTGTGTGTGTGTGTGCGCACGTTTTCAGGGCCCATGAATGTGTGCATTGTGGGTGACTGATGTGATTTGATTATTGTCTAATGCAGTAATAATCAATACCAAATACTATTGAGTGCTTGTTTTTAGGTGCTGTGCTAAGTCCTCATCTTTTTAATCCACTTCAACAACAAACCTAAGAGCCATCTTCTTCACTTCATATGTGGGAAAACCAAGAATTAGAAAATAAGATAGTTAAAAGGTGGCACATCTGTGGTCTTAGGCCAGGTCTTTCAGACTAGAGTCTAACAGCCTTGGTCATTCTATGCTTGACCCTGTGTGCTCTGCTGGCTGTGCCTGAGGCCTCTCACATTGAAGGAACTTGTTCTGTTATTCCTCTGATTTAAGGCAAGCCACAACCGTAGGCTTGTGCCTTGAAAAGGGTGTTTGTGATGATGCTTTCAAGAGACAGACCACCTTGTGGCATATAACAGGAAAAATGACTTAGAATCAGGGCACTGAGTTGGAATATTTGCTTTATCACTTAAGGAGCATAAGGACATTTCTTTCTTTATTAATCTGAAAAAACATGGACCATCATAACTCCTTCATAGGTTTTAGTGAGGGTGAGATGGGAGACAGTAAGTATATAGTGCCTAGCTTAGATAGTATGCACTAAAGGATATTTATCATCATCATCATCATCATCATCATCATCTATTGTTATTCCACAGCAAACAAAGATAAAGTTCTACAGAAAGAAACAACATGAGCTGAGTTCACTAGTGAAGAAATCGAGAAGGTTCTGAGAACAGTAGCACTGATAAACCTTGAAAACATCAAGTAGAAAGGTCAGTCACCAAAGGCCACGTGTTGAATGGTTCTACTTAGATGGGGTGTCCAGAATAGAAACTCTGTACCTACAGCAAGTTGTTTTAGTGGTTTTCTAGGGCAAACAAGTTTGTGTAAGAAAATGTTCAAATACTGGCCATAGTGATGATTGTACAACTTTGTGAACATACTAATAACTGAATCAGATTTAGCAACTTTTGTTAACAAAGTCACAGATCTCATTATGACATTTTCCTCTGTTGGGTTGATCTTTCTCCTTTGCTACTTGTACATGTCTGTCCCTGGAAGCTCCCTTACCTTCCATTCATAGACTTCGAAAGTAAGGCTATGAACTGTGGGGTACTGGGATTATATCTCAATAAAAATGTTGTTAAAAACAAGTGTGTGTATGTTCAGATAAAAGAAAGTGAGGGATACCATGCAGTCTATCAATTTAGATTATGTGTTTCTCCAAAACAGCATGTGCTGTCTTCTCTAAGTGAAAGTTCTAGAAGAAAGTATGTAAAAAATGGTTGGTAAAAACTAAAAGACTAAAAAGGAAAACGAACCCAGAAAGAGAAGTGAGGCAGGAAAAAATGGAAAAGTCAGGAATGAGACTTCCTGCAAGTCTACCTACTCATGCCCAGCGTGCTGTGCACTTGAGTCATCTGTACTCAGGATGAGAGATCTTCCATGGCTCGCCATGCATTCTTGTGGGGACTCCATGAAGGAAAGACTTGAACTTGTCCCATGGGCCACAGATGTGTGAACATTTAACTGAGACAAGGATACAGCGTAGTGTTTGTGGAATAAGTCACAATGCCTACAACTTAGTTGATTGACCCACTTAGCCATAGCTCCGGGCATGTAGTTCTCAGCAGGTGTAAGACTGTCAAATCATAGATGATGCAGATCTAACTGGATCATAAGTGTGAGGCTTCTTGTCTCTGAAAAAAAATCTAGAAAAGCACCTGACTATTGTTAAGGACCTTGAAGGATGCCTGTTGGACGTGTTATTGCTGCTGAATGAATCCAACTATAAAGAATCTTGTCTCCATGGCAGGAAAAAAAAAAAAAAAAAGAGTTGAATTGGGTTTTTTTTATATAATAATAGTAATTTTTTTTTGGTCTTTTTGAAACAGGGTCTCCCTGTAGCCCTAGCTAGCCTGGAACTCATTATGTAGACTAGGCTGGCCTTGAACTCACAGAGATCCACATGCCTCTGCCTCCCAAGTGCTGGGACTACAAGTGTGTGCTACTATGCCCAGCTAATAATATTAATTTGTACCTTTTGGTAGTATCTCACCATTATATAATGCACCTATATCAACAGCTGGTTTCATCTTAATTTTTTAAACTTTAAAAAAAAATTTAATTTATTTTTTATTTTATGTGTATGAGTGCTATGCCTGCATGTGTGCAAGAGCACCCATGTTGTGCAACGCCTGTGGAGGACAGAGGGGACTTTGAATCCCCTGCAATTGGAGTTACAGATGGTTGTTAGCGGCTGTGTGGGTACTGGGATTTGAACCTGGGTCTTATGCAAGTACAGCCAGTGCTCTTAATCACTGAACAATCTCTCTAGTAATTTATTTATTTCTATTTTATGTATATGAGCATTTTGCCTTCATGTATGTAAGTGCACCTGTGTCTTTCAGTGCCTGTGGAGACCAGAAGAAGGCATTGGATTCTCTGGAACTGGAGTTATGGACAATTGTTGGATGTCATGTGAGTGCTGGGAACTGAACCTGGGTCCTCTGCAATGCTCTTAACCACTAAGCTATCACTCTTGCCCCTAGATTCATTTTAAATCGGTCAGAGAAAATTATCTTCATATGGCCAAGGCAGAAGATTTGATCCAAGTATGCTTCTTTTCCTTTCCCAGGTGCACAAGCCAAAGTTCCTAGGCTTTAGTTTATCGGCTTAATATTTTAATCTTTTAAGGGATTATGCTGATGGTAACCAGCACTGAAGAGAATGTTGTTGGACAAAATTATCACACCTGACAATTGTAGGGCATATCCAAGCAGGTCACAATTTCTTGAGGCCATAATGAGCGTGGACCAAGCCTACAGGCAGAGAATCCAGTTGTGCTGGGGAAAAACATTTAATAATATAAGAGGAACACAGGTTTGAAACAAAATTCTGACTCTACTACAGTTTTATCCTCTGTAAACTGGGTCAACTAACACTATTATGTGAGATTATGCTAAGGATTGAACTAGCTGCTGGGTGCTCCGTGCTTATCACAGTGCCTTGCACAGAGTAAGTGCTTATTAATTTTTATTTTATGTTTAAGAGTATTGCCTGCATATATGTAAGAGCACCCATGTTGTGTAATGCCCAGGAGGTCAGAAGATGGCATCAAGTTCCCCTGGAACTGGAGTTAAGGACGGTTGTTAGCTGCCATGTGGGTGCTGGGAATCGAACCCGGGTTCTCTGAAGAATAGCCAGTGCTCTTAACTGCTGAGCTATCTCTCCAGCCCCTAAAAGCTATTTTTAATCATTTATTTTCTGTCTTCTTTCTGTTTTGTCCTCTCATTGTCACCCTCTTCAGGGTCATCTGCTCAGCACAGTTCAGGGCCATCTGACTTGGGGAAGCTTTAATAAGCTTCCTTCCACTTAATATTGATATTTAACCAAGACACATCTGGTTATTATTTTCTCTTCACTCTCAAAATGTGAGAAGATGTCATTTATCCATCTACTCCATCCTTCATAGATTCACCTTTGTTCTTCGTTACCATTTATTAGGCCCTAATCATGTAGGTCAACCAGTACAGACAGACCTGATGGCCTGCTGAGCTGGAGAGTGTTAGTGGCTCTTTATGTGCCAGATCATAAGAAGTATAAGTCAGAAATGACAAGGGAGAATTTGGGCAAGAAGATAATTGGACTTGGGGATGGATCAACTAGAGAACACTTGGAACCACAGGGTCTGGTGGTGAGATGAGGCATGAGATTAAGGTTGGCATGAGGTACAAAGGCCAAGATGCAGAGCTGAGAGGCATAACCATGGTTGGGCACCTCCACAGGCTGGATGAGACAGATTTTAGAAGTTCAACAGAACAGAAAGCACAGGTAGGAATGGAGGGAGGGTGGGTTTCTACAGGGGAGACCAGAGGCTATAGGTACCTGTCTGATTCCCACAGTGAAATCTAAGCACTAAGCTACAGGACTTAGGGTCAGAGTCTAAGACATCAGTTCAGAATCTGGATTACATGAGTGGTCACTTAATCTCCTCTGGGAAATAGTGGTGCCCTAAGTTAGAAGCCTCACTCCTTTAACTTAATGTGGACTAGCAGGTGTCGACCTTCTCCTCCAAACAGAGGACTGCCATTCAACAAGTAGACATAATCAGGGACCTAAAAGAAATCACAGTAGCTCTCAAATGCCAAGTTCATCATTTATTTGCCTCAGAAATGAGAGGTCAGTGTCAACTAATAAGTTCAAATTGATGGTCTTGAGTTTTCAATGGCTACAGGCATCATTGATGAACTCTTTGGATCAATAAAGTTTTGTTTGATCCCAAGTATCCGCTTCAGATGATCCCTCGTCACAGCCCAAACATCTTCCCTCTTATGCACTGCTAAGTCTTTTGTTGTGCACCTGTCAACAAGGGAAAGTACATTCTTCACAGTTTGTACAGCTTAAGCCAGTCCATGCTGTGGGTGAGTGCCAATGATGAATTTATACTTTGCATGAAGTGTGAATGGCATGCTATGGGGAACGTGAACAACACCCTGAAAAGTTAGATTAAGACTAGAGAAGGTGGCAGTTCAGTGGAACGAGCACTGAGTCAGGATTTCAGAGCTTTGAACTCCAGTCTTTTCTGGCATCACCTGGGTGCTCATGCCCACTGGAGGAAGAGCCAGAACTCAATGCTTATTACAAGGAAGCATGCACAATGAAGGGGTCTACACAGAGCAGCAGGAGCTGGAGCACAGGGAGTAAACTGAGACAGGAAACAGACAATTCCCTCAGGTTCAATAGACAAAAATGTCTAGGAAGCCAGACTTCAGGGATTGGGGGCCACAGACACAGGTATGGAGCCTCAAAAAGGAAATGCAGACCAAGATTTGAAGTCTTACATCTGAACAGCACTTTCTAATTAGGAACAAAATCATCAACAAGAAACAATTGTCTAAATAACTTTTTATATAGACTTAAGCCTAATGTCTGGGAAGTGTAATCCCTTGACCTCTTTATACTGATCACTTTACTCTTTGGTTATACCTTCCTTTTTTTTGGGTGTTTAAGACCATACAGTTGACCCAAATAAATCATTTATTTTTACACTTAAGGTCATTTGAGGATCTGTTCCTCAGGGATCACATGGGCTTGGGAGGAGCTATCAAAATGCCTGAAAGCAAATCCTGAATCCATCACTCTCGAGTCCAGCCTTGGCAGACAAAAGAAAAATGAGGAAGAACCCAACAGAGGGATGCTTTTGGAAGCTCTTGTCAAGAAAGTCCAATGGACTCTCATTTGAACATTTAAAAATTGCCATGTTCTGACTTTTTTGCTGGTTCCCTGTCTAGAACTTATAATGCTAACTACTCTTGCCTTTACTTCTCCTTCACATCCCCTATTCACCAGTCAAGGACTTCCTTTTCTCCCTACAGATAAGTGTTATGCAATTTAGGAGTCTTTTAGATAGACCCACTGAAGGGGTACCCCAATTGTCTCACCCTGTATCCCTGTTCAGCATGGAAGAAACCGGAGCAGTCTGTGTCCTGATTCCCTATCAGCAAGTTGGGTAACCTCTTCAGAACATGGTGTGATAAGAATAGGAGGTAGGAATTGGCTAGGCAGTTAGGGTAAAAAGACCTCAGAGAAAAGTAGCCAGTTTCTTGGCTAAAAGTCAAAATGTGTTCGGGCCTCTTAGCAACACACTCTGTTCCAAAGGCCAAAAATAAAAATCCCCATTTAAAAAAAAAAAGAAGAAAGAGTACATGAAGTTATCAGAAAAAAGTGATGGGGAGATATGGGAGGAGTTGGAGGGGAGGGAGTGAGCATGGATTTGATCAAAACACCTTATATGCATGCATGAAATTCTCAATTAATTTTTTAAAAAAGTAGATCAATTCTGAACAATATCGAAGACACTCTATGTCCTATAGGATCAAATAGCCAAGATTTAATTCTTTATGTAAGAAGAAATAAGCACATCTATCTCAATAGTATGCAAATTTGATTTGTTTTTAATACATAATTGCCTTATGTATACCAAATAATTGTTTTAAAATAATTATTATGATTTATTATCAGTAAATATTTGATTTGTGTACCTATTTATATTCCTATATGCCCAAGGTCACATAACAATTTCTCATGCAAAATGGGGTTGTGAGTGGAAAAAGTTCAAGAAGCCCTGTTCTAACTCAATTTTATTAATGTCACCTGGATCCTGGCACAGCTGCATTTTGTGTGACTCCCTTTAAACAACTGTTGGACTACATTCAGGCAGGCTGGCAATTGTCACCTATGCAGAAGGAAACCAGTGCTACAAACCTGTAGGTTTACACTGGTAGGAGCTGGAAGCAGTTACCATTAGACTAGGTAAGAAAGATGAAAAAAAAATCAAGTTGAGATTGCAGCAACAAAGTTCCAGGCTGGGGAAAGTAGAGAATGAGACCAATCAGGGCATGGATCAAAGATTTCGGTGCCAAGAAATTAGACTGCCAGGGTCAGCACATACCAGGCCCATGAACCAGCAGAGGACAAACAAAGCTTGATCGCAAACCCCAACAGGAATTTTTTAGATGTCCGTGTCGTTGCTAGGTGGGGTGTTTGCAGGATGTACACAGTCTAGGAAACCAAGGGAGGGGGTCTCAAAAGGAAGGAGCTGAATGGTTAAAAAGTCTAAAAAACAAAACCGAACAACAAACAAAAAGAACCAAAACCCAAGTCCATCTACGTGGTGCTCACCAACCAGTTCCACTGCATTGTATTTGGGTCACATGCTTTCAGTGTTGCAAAGATACAGTTCGAGGCTATGGGAGCTGAAACACATGCATTCTCTCATAGTATAACTTCTCTAACATCTCAGAGAATGCCTGGCGATCTTGCTAAAATGCTGATTCTAATTCGGCATGTCTGAAGAGAGGCCTGGGATTCTGCATTCTTCACAGCTTTCCAAGTGATTCTGGTCTGAGACCACTTCTGTGTAGCAAGGAATTAGAGGACAAGTGTGCAAACTACTTAAAATAATCAAGCACCATGTGGAAATCTGTCCAGTTGCTACTGATTTTTCTTCGTTCCTTAGCTAATTTAAGGGAGCTTATAATTTTTGCAGAAGGGTCTGATGCCCTTGAGAAAAGTAACTTTCCAAAGACGTACATGTCGTGTCTATTTCACATTATCCCTCCTTTTCCCACATCCTGTCCTGTAGAAAAGACCGATATTCTGAAGACTGAAATTTGGCTTGCGTTGACCTAGTGAGGCAAGACGCACAAATAAGTAACCTGTTACCTGGGAACAGAACAGCAATTCTTTCATAAATGAATGTCAATGAGGTATAATTTTCTGCTGTAGCAGAATTTCTACACCTGACAGTATTCTTAATATACTTTAATTAAGAGGTTAATCTGTTGTAGAAATTGCTTTTCTCTAAAGCCACCTGAAATCAATTTAAACTCAATTACAAGTGGTTAGCTATTGTTTATATGGTTAAAGATTAGAAAATACATTTTTGCTTGTCAGGAGCCATCAGAGCAAATTTTGAATGTCACGATCAGAGGAGAGCCGAGTAGTTGAGTGCTCTTTAATGGGCATGGAGAAACCATTAGAAAATGTAATCAGTCATATTTGATGACTTGACCTTGGGACTCAGCTAGAAAAGGGTCTAATCATGTCTGTCCCCTAAGTGCCACCAGTATTGCTCTGCTGAAATTAATTGATCATTACGTGCTTTCTGAGAGTCTAATATACCCTATTTGATGGAATAGAAATTGCAAAAATAATCTGTAAATTATATAACAAGCCTCAGAATACATTTGGCCTCTGTCTCCTTAGCAGATATTAAATCTGACAGCTACTTTCAAAATGATCAAAATTGCTTAATTCCTTCAATAGTTTGGAATGCTTGAGTTTCACAAAGAAAAGAAAAAATCCATTGTAGGGCATGTGCCCAGTATATAAATGTGAATTAGAAACCATTTTCCATCAGCAAAGTGGAGAGATAAAAAAGAGCTCTGAAAAGCTTGTCTGGGGGCTTTGAATGCATTATTTTGCTCAATTGCTTAGTAAAGTACTTAGCTGCTATTAAAAATTTGGATGCATATCAGAGACAAGGAAGCTGCTTTGAATCTTATCCTGTGTGCTAAGTATATGGCAGAATTACATGCCTCTAGTAGGCCAGCCAGCTTGCTAATGTGATAGCCTATGGCCTGGTCCAGTCATTCACAATGGCAGCATATTTGGCTGATTATTGTAGGTTAAAGGTTACTGTCACTCTGTCAGGTGTCACAGTGATGACTCCAATTACTGCTGCTGTTTGTGTATACTTTTCTGGGGCCCATTCTGACATTATCATGCACACATTTCATGACATTTGGTTAAAGTTGCAGGAAGTCTCTCTCTCTTTAACTCTTTTCCTTTCTCTGGTGTGTGTGTGTGTGTGTGTGTGTGTGTGTGTGTGTGTTCTGGGGGGAAGAATTATTAAAAGGATTTTCCTTTGGATTAACTTTTAAGTTGGAAAATAACCCTTCCAGGATTTTTCCCCGGGAATGTTGAATGGGTAAAAACTGAGTAGAAGTAGCCCGTCCGTTCTTGCCTAATTGCATCAGAAGGAAGGCCACATTTTTGGATCTTAGAAAGAAGAATGTGGGATGAAGTGGGCTCAGGGTGGTGTTTTGTACAGGACTGTTCGCTGGATGCCAGAACAGGGGAAAGCCTTTCAGGAAAGGCTTTCTGGGAACTGGACCCTGGAAAGCTAAAATCTCTTGGGAGCTGAAGTAGGAATGAAGCTCAGCTGTAAGGATTATATTTATTATATTAGGGCTCTTGGTTACAGTCTGTAGATTCAAATTTTGGCTCTATCACTTACTGATTGTGAGCTTTTGAGTGGATTTCTGAGCCTCTTATGATGGTTAATCTTCATTGTTAACTTGACTGAATTTAGAATCAGCTAGGAAACACACTTCTGGATGTATCTATGAGGATGTTTCCAGAGAAGTTTAACTAAGGAGAAAAGACCCAGTCTGAATGTGGGCAGCTCCATGACATGGGCTGGGATTCTGGACTGAATAAAAGAGGAGAAAGTGAGCAAGCACCGGCTTTCATTTCTCTGTGTTTCCAGAAATGTAGTGGCAATGTGACCAACTACCTCATACTTCTGCAGCTGTGCTTTCCCTGACATGATAGACTGTACTTTAAAAATGTGAGCCAAAATAAACCCCTCCTTCCTTAAGTTGCTTTTGCCAAGTATTCTGTTCCAGCAATAAGAAAAGTAGCTGCTACACTTCTTAAAACCTCAGTTCTCCCAAGCATATGGACATAGTAATGAAGATTAAAAATGTGTATAAAACACATGGTAGAGTGTTAAGTATTTATACTTTCTATGTTAGCTTCTTATCACTCTGATAAAAATACCTGAGTCAAACAACCTAAGGGCCAGGCATGACAGCACATACTTGTAGATTCAGCTCTTGGGAGGATAAAATCATCCTGAGCTACATGGTAAGACCTTGTCTCAACAAACAAACAGTACAATTGTGGGGGCAGGGGCTTAAAAGGTTTTAGTCCTTTATGGCAGGGAAAGCATGGCTGAATCGCTCACTTTAGGGCAGTCAGGAAGCAGAGAGAGTGATAACAGAATTTTCCCCTTTCTTCCTTTTATTCTCTCTGGGCTCCTGGAATATGGGGTAGTGCTACCAACATCCAGGAAGGATATTCTCCCATTAGTTAATCATCTCTGGAAATGCCCTCACACAGTTACCCAGATGTGTGATTTATTAATCTCTTAGATACTTCTGAATCTATTGTAGACAATCAAGATTAACCATCACACTAAACTCTTCATCCCAAATGAAACAAAGCACAGGAGGATTAGGTGCATGACTTTCTGAGATCTAAATTCATATGCATAATCTGAGAAGCAAATTTTGACTTGCAGAAGTTTTGATATGAAGAGTCTTACAAAGATATTGAAAAGAAACCGAATTTGAATCTTCATTTCATAATTCTTCTATATAACCACTAGGAGTGGAGTGGGGTGAGTTGCAGAGAAGGGTTTGCCCCACCTGTGGTCTGGTCTAGCCACAACCAGCTGTGCAGGGTTGAGAGCAAGAATTCCATCCTTCTGATCTCAGCCTTTGTGTACAACAACAGGGTTGACCTGATGCCTATTAAGGCAGATTAGGGCACTGAAAGTCTGAGATACCTACTGCTGACCTTCTCTGTAAGACTGTTCACTGTCCCACCCTAGTCTACGCACAGAGGATAGGGCATGGACAGGGCATCATGGGAAGCTGGTATTCATCCGTGTCTGTGGCTTCAATCTGAATCTTCTGTTTGAAGTATGTGATCACTCACATGTGACAACATTTGAGTGGCTATTCCATAAGGCAGGACTGAAAACTATGTCCTTCTTTTACAAACAAAATCTTCCATATCCTCCTTCACTCTGTCCTGAGAGATACTGACACACTCCAAGGCCCCTCCCTACTCTACAGATATGATTTAGGGAATGCGATTTCTGTGCTAGTGCCTTCCTCCCCTCCGAATGCCACCTCATCAGAGATGGCACAAACATATTCCACAGGCCAGAGTCAACCTTCAGATGACTTTATTTCTGTCTAAAGGGAGTCTCTATGATTAGGATTAGGTTTTAACACTTAAAAATCATGGGATTTTATATAAAACACAGATTTGGGGGCTAGAGAGATGGCCTGGCAGTTAAGAGCACTAGCTGCTCTTGTAGAGGGCCCAGGTTCAGTTCCCAACACCTACGTGGCAGCTAATACCCATCTGTAACTCCAGTTCCAAGGATCCAAAACTGACTTCCACAGGCGTTGCGTGACATAGGTACACTTATATACATGCAGGCAATACATGCATACACATGAAATAATAAGTGAAATATTTTTTAAAAACCCTATATTTCCAACTTCTTTTGAAAAAAAAAAAAAGAGGAGGCAGGTGTGCTAGGACATGCTTTTAATCCCGGCACCCAAGCGGCAAAGGCAGGCTGGGAGATTTCTGTGAGTTCTCAAGGCCAGGCTGTTCTACATAATGAATTGAGTTGTAGGCCAACAAGGATTACATACTCAGACCCTGTCGAGAGAGAGAGAAAGAGAGAGAGAGAGAGAGAGAGAGAGAGAGAGAGTATTTCCCCAAGATGCAAAAAGGGTGACTAGGTGTGAAAAGGACCTGGCACACCCCGTGCACTGTCCCCTCTAACTTCCTCAGTAGCTCTTGGACCCTCACAGTAAATCAGTAACCTAAGACCCTTTTGCAAGATGTTCTTTGGAGCACCTCACTCTTTGTCCTTTGGCTTGCTTCATTCCTCTGAGCAGCCTGCCACCCTGGTAGCCATTTGAGTCACTGCTCCTTTCCTTAGGTCCCTCCATGATGTCAATCTTCATGAGACTTAATGCTTGTGACCATATAAATCCTAGGAACAGGATCTGCACTTTGAACTTTAAACAAGTTTTATGTGACTGGGTAAAAGACTGAGTACACCTTTTGCTAAATCCAGGGAGGAAAGACTTTGAGGACAAAATTGCTGGACTAGGTGAAGGGATGGATGGCGTGGGATTGAGCAATGAATTGGTAGCTATTAGAATATTTCCTTGACTAGTAGTTTTAAGAGTAAGTTAGTGCAGGGAGAAATAGGGGTAGCCTTGCCACATGTAGCACAATTCTCTTCCTATCTAGGCTAGCTCTGTATATTCTCTTGGGCAGGTGGGGAGGTAAAGGGGGTGCTCCTAGCCTTCTGCTATTTGCAGGAGGACAAAGAGTTCTCCAGATACCACAGAATAGGGGAATAGACATTTGGTGAAGTTTATAGCAACTTTTCTGCAACTAATCTTAGGACAAGAGAGGTGTAGATGGTCTTACTGCCCTTTGACCTGATTTTCCTCAGAGACCAAACTGCCATCTTCTCTGGATCTCTGTAATCTCTCCAGGGTCTGTTATCCTACCATAAGAACTGTCTTTCACATCACTAGCATGCTTACATGAGACTGTGGTTTTCTCATTTAAGGAGGCCAAAGGTGACTTCTACTGAAGGTAGCCCTGAAGAAGCTATACGCTAGAGAGAGAAGTCAGTATTAGAATCATAGCATCAGTCCAATTTAGTGGGAACAGTATGTTCGGTGGCTGATGTCGCCCATGAGACTGAGTTCAGTGTGCCTTGTTGGTCAATGGCTGACCTTAGTCCCTAACAGTACCTTCCATATAATGTTCAGCATCACCTTCGATTGAATCATTCACTTCGTGACTTGGTTACTGAATCAGAAGCAAGAATAGATGCCCACAGTGCACACGTGCAAACAAAGGAAATTCTGACTGAGGAGATAATCTCCATTGATTTAGTCACACAATGAAAGTTTTTACTCCTTTGCAAAATACTTTAACAGCCAAAGGCTTTTTGCTTTGTACTTTAAAAGCGCTTTCTAACTCCGTTTCCCTGGAAATAGCAAGCTCACTCTGCCACGTTATATTCCCTGTCAGCTGAATTGTCTGGCATGGAAATTGGGGGAGGGGGGTATTGTATCATTTGTCCAAAAAAGTAAGGAAAAAAAAGAATAGGCCATTTCGCTCTTTCCACAATTCTTGTATTCACTGAATGAGTACATCAGCCAAATCCCATTGAAGGGATAAAATGCAACTTACATTATATGCCGATAGGCTATAAGGTGAGGATTTTGCACAGAAGCCAGCAGACTATTTTTAAAGTAGTTAAGAATACAAATTCTGCCATTCTTATGCAACTATAACTCTGTATATCTCCTCTAAATATTTATATGATTGTCACAAAAGTTAACTCATCATCTAAGCTTGCTACATAGGCTTCTTTTTTTAATAATGGGGGAATACTCCACCCAATAAATATACCAATGTGGTAAATTACAAAACTGTTTCCAATTCCTCTCCCTCTTTGTTTCTACATTCCCTGTGGTGTGAGTTTGTAGCTGCTCTCACTACAGTGTCAGATTTATCTTCCAGTCTCAAGAATATGGGCTGGTATTGATTTCCCAGGCCCTGGAACATGGCTGGGACTGCTTTGACCAGCAGAACACAGCAGACACGAAAGCACAAGTTCCAAGCCTGTGCCTCAAGGAGACTTGCATGCCTCTTACATTCTTAGGACCCCACTTACAGATAGGCTATGATGAGGAGAAAAATTCCAATTAAGCCTACTAATAGGATGGAACCTCAGCTTCCCAAGCATCAGAGATACACCTTCCTAGACCAATCAGCTCCCAGTTGCTATGTCAGCTGCCATAGTTACATGAGTCTAGCTGAGACCAGAAGGCTTCCCTAGCTGTTGTAAAGGCTTGCATGCAAAAATAAATGTTCACTGTTTTAAGCCAAAGAGTTTCAGGGTGATTTGTTATACAGCAATAGCTAACTAACACAGCCATTAATCTTTTAGCTATTTCTCTTTTCTTTTTTATTTAGGTCTTTCAAAATGGGCTGGAGGGATAGCGTAGCCGTTAAAGGCTTAAGGCTAACAACCAAAAAGTAAAATATTCTCTATTATAGAACAATACCAAGATGTTGTCATCTTGGTACAAGCAGTGCCATAAAACTTCTCATTTGATTAACAGACACACTCAGTTAGACTATATCACCTGTAATACTTTTCAAAATACTAAGTGAGCGAATGAAATCTTGAAATCATCTGTAGAGAATAATTATTACCAAAAACAAAAAGCCTTTGTATTGTGTAGTTGATTTATATCTCTGTAATTGTTTTATACATATGTAAATGCATGGTAGAAACAGCAAATGCTCATCTTAGGGAAACAAGTGGCACGTGGTCCTATCTAATCTCAAACCACATAAATTTTGAAAAACAAAAACAAAAAACTCAGAAGCTTGTGGAAAGTTCCATTTCAGCTAGACAAACCCTGAGCCTATTGAGTTGTCTCAGATGGTTCCATACTACAATCCATCCTCATTTTAATTAACAATTTTTTCCTCTCTCCTCAGATAAATCATGTACACCACCAAGATTGGCTGCCTCCTGAAAGGGCTAAACCATTTGTTGAGTAAGGTGTAACCATTTAGATGGTATATTGGTGGTAGAGCTCTAGAAAATCATTGGTTTAAATGAAGTCATTCTAATTAACCCAGTGACCACTTCATATTAGCTGAAATGACCAATCACAATAGCATCAACCATTTGTAGTGTTTTTCATTAGATATAGATAGGCCTTATTCAATCATTGTCTGTATCATGTCAAAAGCCAGTTTGAGATGACTGATACTTAGGAAGTATCTCAGGGGGTTACTGGCCCCAAAGATCTATTGCTATCAACTTGTTAGGTTAGATCATCAGAAAGCAATGACTGCGCTGTTTAGTTTAGGCTCCTTCATGCATCATTGTTATTGCCATTATTGGAGGTATTATTTTATTGCTACTGAGATCTCTTAAAAGAATTTTAAAGATACACTCCATTTTTTATTTTTATGTGTATGAATGTATTGCCTACATGTATGTAAATGCATCTGTGTCATGCAATGCCCATGGAGATCAGAAGAGGGCGTCAGATTCCCCTGGAACTGGAGTTATAGACAGTTGTTAGCTGCCCTGCGGGTGCTGGGAACCGAACTTGGGTCTTCTGCAAGCATAGCCAGTGCTCTTAACCCCTGAGCCATCTCTTCAGCCTTGCTACTGAGATTTCTTTAAGAAGAGACAAAGCTTATAAAAGGCAGTTTTAGAGCCTTGAAAATCTGTTGTTGCTGTATTGTCATTTGTGCTTATCAACATTTTTTACGTAGCGAATCAGATAAATAATTTCATTAATATTTTGAGGCTGTTTCATAGTGTCTCTCTTTCAATGAACTTATATTTCTATTCATGGGCTATTAAGAATAGTGATGCTCATCCCAATGCCCCCACTACCAAATCGAAAACTCCATCATGGGCATTTCTGCCCATAAACTGTTTGACAGCTGCTCTCCCTCACCTATCCTCTATAGCATAGTTTTCCATTTTATCCTGTTACGATGGCTCTATTATTTCATTTATTCCACTTTTAATTTCCTTTGAGTACTTTCTGATGGTCTCCTGTCTTGTCTTCACTGTGTAGTCCTCAGGGAAAGTCATGGTCATATGGAGCTGTCCTCATGGAGAACAGAACCACATGGTCCTTTGCAAAACTGTTAGTCACTTTTGTATCACCATGTAGAACCCTTGACAGGAAGAACTTAAGGGAGGAGAGATTAACTGGCTCACGATTTTACTGGATTTGAGCCACAGTTCTTGGGTTCCATGTAATTCAGCAGATCATGGTGGTGGGAGCATGCTGTAGAGGACCATTCCCATCCAGTAGGCAGAGAGCAAGGCAGAAACTCTAGCCAAAGACCTGCCCCATGGTGACCTCATTCCTTCAGTTAGATCTTACCTCCTAACAGTTCCAAAGTGGCTGCCCAAATAGAACTACCAACTGGAGAACAAGCATTCAAATAGGAACCTGTGGGGAACATTTCAGATTTGAGCCATAACAACTTCTTTCACTGAGAAGTAAACTTAAGTTTAGAAAATCTATATATTTGAAGGGTGTTCACACAGTAAGTGGTAGAGCCAGTTCCACAGCAGAGGCCCTGATACATGCATGTTTAAGCTACATACATTACATCCATTATTTTTATTAACAATTGAAAAATGACCCAGTATCCTTTTTCTCAACATGTGGCTCTTTACAATTAAGTGAATGACCCTAGACTTCTTCCATCTCGAGTCAGTGAAAGTTGAATTTTCCAAACATTTCTGGCATCTGCCTGTTTTTACCCAAATCTAAATAAGAAAATCCAAGAGGCTGGTGTAAGTTCTAATTTTCATCATGTTTAACAATATACTTTATTATTTTTTACGTGTCTGTGTGTGTCTGTGTGAATGTGTGCCACATGTGTGTGGGTGCCTGCAGAAGCCAGATGAGGGTGTCACATCCCTCGGAGCTGGAGTTACAGGCAGTTATGAGCCACCTGATGTGGATGTTGGGGACTGAACTCAGGTCCTCTAGAAGAGAGGCAAATACTCTCAACCACTGAACCATCTCCAGCCCCATTCATCATGTTTTTAGTCACTTATAAAACTGTAGCATCTAGAGTCACACCCAGCAAGAACCAAGGATCTGTGCCTAAGAATCTCCTTATCTCTGTCATGTTTCCCTGGGACCCTAGACAGACTTAACAAATCTTCCTCTTCTTCCAGAGACACTTGTTATCTTCACATGAATGGAATGAAGGAGCAAATGGGCAGGTGCTGCCTCTTCTCCCAGCCAGCTGGCACTTTAGGTCAGGATCATGTCGATGAAAACAGGAGCTAGAAACCCATCGGGTAAGACAGGGACCCCAAAACAAGAGTTCCCAGGATGTTTTTGCTGAAGGCCAGGATGCCAGAGGAGAGTTCTGTTTCCTGGTTCCTTCTTATTTCTTATGCCTGCCTGGAAGCTGTATGTGAGGATGTGACTGAAACTGAGGGGAGCACCTAGGTACCTCATGGTTGGACCTCACCCCAATTTCTACTGTCAGTCCTATAGAAACATCCAGACTAGCAGCTTGCTGGTGCCCCATCCTTGGGACCCTCTACTGCTATATAGGGTCTCTGCTTTCTTTCTCTTAAGCTCCTTATAGTAAAGCTACTTCTTTCTGAAACTTACCTTCTGTGGTCTGTGAATTTCATTCTTTGGATTCCCAAGTCAAGAATCTGGAGGCCACTGACTCAGTGGAAGTTCTGTTTAATCATGAGTGTCTGGAACCTTAACTCTTGAGTTAAAGCCCACCCGAGGTTAGAAGAAAGGCCTCCTTCAAAGTCAGTTGATCCCATATTTCTCTAGCATATAAGTAGAGCAGGCAGTTTAGGGATAGGGACTATTCCTGTGCTTGGCCAGAAGTCAGAAATGTCGGCTTCTGTCTTGGCCATAGGCCAGTGATGTCAGAAGAAAATTCTGGTTCCTGGCCCGGATTCTTATCTCTCGTACCTGAAATGAACACCCCTGCCCAAAGGCTATACGTGAGGGTGTGGACGAAACTCCAGTTCAGATATTAATCCCCTCTGGTAAGCAGTTTTGTAATTAGATGTCTAGATTTTCATGGTGGAAATGGGTTATGCCCATTCCTCAAGTTTAGCCCATCCATCCCCTAAATGATTTTAGGTTTCAGCTCTTGAGAGGGGGAATTTTATAAAGATTAGTAGTCTTAGAGGCTATTGAGGATGGGTATCAGAGTTCTGTCGAGGCCTAATAAGGGAAAGCTATTTCTTACTGGTCAAAGAATAGAATACCTTTGACACTGGGTAGAGACATGCTATTCTGATCTGCTCCAAAGGTTAGAACATTACACACTATTACTGTCTCCTCTCTTAAGAGCTCATCCAGCTGGGCCTGTCAATCACTGGCCAGGAGTCCACCCATCCAGTAAGGTAGGTTCCCCGGAAGACACGCTAAGGAGATTGGAGGAATAGTAATACCCTCAATGAAATAGTGTATTTGTCCCTCTCCAGAATGAACTTCCACATAGCTGCTTGCAGAACTTTCACACGCAGCACTTCCTAGAGTCTGCCTGCTTTTCTGAGTTACTTAAGAAAGTATACATTTTCTTTTACCCTATTTCTATTCCCTTTTCTTTTGGATACTGGCCAAAGTCTGGGCATGTTGCCCTGATGTTCTGGGCTTTCTCACTCGTTCTCTGAAGCTCCTCCTCGCCTTCCACTCTGCTGCTCTTGTCAGCTGCTTGCCGGCTTCCATTGCTGAATGGACCCTAACTCAAAAAAGCATGCTTTTTCTCTCTTTTTCTTTCTCTTCTGGAAGCTGCGGGGATTTGGAGCTTGCATGCCCTGCTGTTTTCCTTTCACACTCTAAGTTGTCTTTGAGAGTATTTCTGAGTTTCAAATCCTTTTATTAATGATGCTAAGTACCCAGAAGTAACCCCAATTTCTATGGCAACAATGTGATCTAGTGGCCATCAAGGAAAATGGGTTCTTTGCCCCCTCTGGACTCCATATGATTATCTACATCCAATGGTTTTCACTTTCTCCTGGACTCTTTCTCCACAGCACTGTTCTATGAGATCTAGAGCTATTATGCACTTGAGGCTATTTAGGTTGAGCACTAGTCCAGGTAATGATAGAAAGCTAGATATACTTGTAGAACTAGATCATTTATACCTGAGAAATCCCCATCTAACAAGAATGCATCTCCCTAAAGAGTTTTCAAAATTATCATTTCCTATTTGTGAAATATAAGAATTTAGATGAGCTAGAAAAATTCTCAAATAAAACCCAATTAATTTACTACACTAAAAATGTTTTACTTTTTTAATGAATTGCTTATTTGAAAGCAATGTCTAATAAAGCATCTCAAGTAAGACAGATACATGAATGTTTTATTGAAAGAAATGAGGATCTCAAAGTATTCTCTGAAACAATTGAATTAACATATCCTTTCCTTTAATTTTTTTTCATTTATTTTTTATTGTATGTGTATGAATGCTTTGCCTGCATGTATGTAGGTGTATTCATGCCATGCAATGCTTGTAGAGGTCAGAAGAGTACGTCAGATTCCCTGGAACTGGAGTTATGGATGGGTGTTCGCTGCCACCATGTAGGTGCTGGGAATCGAAACTGGGTCCTCTGCAAGAGCAGCCAGTGCTTTTAACCATTGAGCCGTGTCTCTAGCCCCTATCCCTTCCTTTTTATTGTTTCATGATCAGAGATTCCTCTGGTAATAAAGACCTTTGTCTTTTTATTGCTGCTTGTGCTGGTTCTTCTACCAAGTTTTTCCTTTGTTGTCTAAACAGAGAATATGTGCATAGTCTGGTACAGTTGGACTGTGGTCCTTCAAGGTGCTGTTACCATGGTGGTAGGTTTTCTAACATTACAGAGTGCTTGCCTGTCTTTGAGAAGAGAGCTTTGGGGTGAAGGTTATAGAAGGAAGAAACCTGGGATAATGCAAATAATTATGAAGACAATGAGGCTAACAGCTAATGGCATCTTAAATCACAATACAGGGAGTCAAATCTTCCTCTTTTCTTCTTTTAGAAGGAATAGTTGTCTGGTATTTACTATTCCATAGAGCAAACATCTACTAAATATCCTTTTATAGGTGTTTGATAGACTGACTGGTGGATCAGTCCATCTTGCCATTCCCTGTTTTTTTACTTTTTTTTTTTTTTTATTAGAGTCAGTCACTTATTCTGGAAGCTGGGAAGCAATCTACATATTGGGGATACAGCAATGAATGCAATTAAGTAAAAAAGTTTGTATTCTTTTGTGGTATGCAGACAATAAACAAATATACAGTATGTCAGGTGGCAATAAGAGCCACAAGGAATGATTATAAACAGTGGAGGAAAAAATACACACCACACACACACACACGTACACAAAACACACACACACACACACACACACACACACACACACACACACACACCTGATCAGACCAGATTGTGGGTATAAAACTTTGCTGTGAAAAATTGAAATTGTTAGTATTTTAAGAAAAAAAATCAGGCATATAAACCTCTTTGGGCAGCAGTTCTGACCTTGGGCTCTCAGCCTGCTGCCACCCCCTGCTATGTATTTGCACACCATTAGAGTTCACACCTGGAAGAAGCAAATAACCTAAAGAACAGCATGCAGCCTGTGACCCTGGAGGTCACCTTGCCCTTCACTTGTAAATCACCGTATGGGGCCAGTGTGACGTCAATCAGCAAGGCTGACAGATGATTCAGCAGTGTATTCTCACTATCCTAGGTTCCTGTTATTGTTTTTCTTCTCACACTTTAGTTAATCATTTGTTTGAATTAAGATAACCACTCAGCCATTCACAGGCTTTATTAAGTCTTTCCCTACAGTCTCCTCTAGGCCAAGCCCATTGGAAATAGGTGTAGCTGATATATCTATTAGTGGTCTGAAGTCTGTTTCCTTTACTTGAAGGGCTAACACATCAGACTGAGGTTTGGAATAACTGAATCCAGTTTGTGAAACAAAACCCTAAGTATTCATAGACCCAAGGGCAGAATGTGCCATTCTGTACATAAGCAAATGCCAACAGCTTAGTTCTTTTCTTAAATGAACTGAAATGAAAAGAAATGAACATTTTTTATGAAATGCAAAATACTTCTATAGTGAGCCATTAATCGTAATCCACACCATCAGATAACAAGAGAGAGAAGGATACCCAGGATTGGAAGATAAACACAGAAAGGATAGCGACCAGGCGCTACCAGGATTTTAAAGATTCAGATCTGCTTACAAAGTTCTTTATAGCACAAAGTTTCTGAGATACACAGATGTGAAGGGAATAGCTTAATAAAAATCTCCTCCTTCCTAGTCAGGGGGAGGCACAAATAGCAAGACCCTCTTAGCAAGTCTTTCTTTTTCTTTTCTCCTCCCTGCCCCCCACCAAGTATCCTTCTTAGCTTTACAGTAAGCAAGAGCAAGGCGGGCCCTCTAGACCAGACTTGCTCCATCTGGATGGAGAGGGCTTCCTTGTACCTGGCTCCTCAGAGCCCTCTGCTCTTAAACACAGAGAAAGGCCAGATCTTACCACTATCCACAGCCTACTTCTGACCAGACTCCAAGTGAAATTTCAGACCAGACTGGAGCCTTTCAAGGCCAGACCAAATCAAGACTGGGCCTTTCCTACAAGAACTACTAATGACTTGCTGGTAGCCACCCAAGTCTGAGAAGCCTATGAACATTTGAAATAAGGCCTTGGAATTGGAATAGAAGTTTCTTCTTAGTTCATCACATCACCATCTGGCTAGCTTTTATAATCCTTATTGCACTGTGATTAATTTTTTTATGCCCATAGATTTTGCTAATTAATTGTAATTACCAAGAACAGGAAATTTCAGCATGACCAGATCATGTTTACCCAGAATGGCAAATTTGAGGAACTGTTCTTTATGAGACATTCTTGGAATGGTAGGATTTTAAAAGCTGGGTGGAACTTCTGAAATGAGTTGGTTCAAGTAGCTCCCATAAAGTTTTGGAGACTGGAGCAAGTGGGCCCACGTTGGACACTAGCTGATATCAGAGTAAGAAGCACTGGTTTCCACTTTCCTAGTCCAGTGACTGTCCTGTGTTCCCCCCCCCCCCCCCCGCCTCAGCCTGAGGACTAGGGCGAACCCAGCCACATCTCTGCTTCTGGGTGGGGTCATCAAACCCAGGATGGAGTTTGGTCAAAATGTCTCATTGCATCATCATGTCACTTTGAAACTCCAAGTTTTTTGGACATAGAGTTCTTGTCTATGTGATGTGAACCAATAAACTGTCTGCAGGGAAAGTCGGTCCAAACACTTGGCGGGTGTCTTGGAAGAAAAAGAAACTGGGTGACTGAAATTTTAGAATTGAATTAAGCAGTTGTTCTTGACTCCTGTGACACTCATACAAGTCTAGATGAAATTGTCCCAGGCCGGGATTGAGGCATAAAATCCTGTGGAAGTAGTGTGGTAACCCTGTCATGGAACTTACGGTGCTTACCTGACTTCTAGGGTCAAGGGAAGCTTTTCTGTTAAGTCTAGTTTTTAAACTCTCAACCTTATAAACTCATTGTAATCTGAAGTGAAATATGTTTTGTGAAATCTCAACATGTAAAACGGATGAGGATAACATTTTACGTTTCAAGTGAAAGCTCTCCTCTTACCACAAACTATAAATGAGTAAAATACAGTTAGTCTCAGAGCAGCATCACCACCAACTCATTTCTGTAAGAGGACTGACAGGCATTGTGATGCTCCTATCTCGAGGGTCAGAGAGTGCACAGGCTTAGGAAGGAAGAATTCCCAGGAGCTCCCTACTTCTGAGCTCATGAGGCACATGCTACATCGTGTGTGTATACACACTGGCCTCGAATGCATGCATGGAAGTCAGAGGCACTCTCTACCTTATTTTTTGCCAGAAGGTCTCTCAGTGAGCTTGGAGCTCACCAATTTAGTGAGCCTAGCTGGCCAGTGAGCTCCTGGTTCTTCCTATCTTTGCCCTCACCCCTCAATACTGGAGTTACAGGTGTGCATTGCCACTGCTTGTTTGTTTGTTTTTTAACATGGGTAGCTAGGCATCAAAACGTGGTCTTCATACTTGCACAACAAGCACTGTAAAATCTTCCCCAGCCCCACAAGCTACATTATAATTCAACATTTAACCTGTGCAGTACTGAAATGACCCCTGCCCAACTTTACTGAGGTGGACATCAAACAGTGGCTGTGTTAACAAGTACTAAGCTTGTACCAGATGAGCTTTACTATGGTGGCACATGGAGCTATAGTTGAGGAGCTATAGCTCAGAGGAGCTATAGTTGAGGGCTACGCTTCTGTGTATTTAAAGGGATATCATATTCTTCATTGCATTGTGAAGAGTAGATTAGAACTGAATGTGACAGCTTGCTTCATGCAGACTCTTCTTATTCACATTTACATTGAAGGTACTCTCTCCATCCATGTGGTCATCAGGACAAGTATTATCAACGTCCTGTACTCTTCTGTCCTCTAGGCCAATAACAAGCCTTTGAGATTTCGTCTCCTCTCCAGCTCTTTTGGGATGCACGCTTCAGGTCTTTAGCTTCTCTTACCTGGACTATGCAATGACATGTTAGTATACTTGTCTCAAGGGTCTGCCTTTTCTTGGCCATGTTGTGCTTAATTATAAAACTGGTTTTCTAAAGTCTAGACCTGATCAGTCAGTTCACCTGACTTAAAAAGGCTTCAATGAATCTGGGCATGGCTGCACATGCCTGTAACCCCAGCCCTGGAGGGAGGGGTAGAAACAGGAGTATCCTGAGAACTTACCAGCTAGCCAACCTAACCAAGAAGGTGAGCCTCTGTTTCAGCAAGAGACTCACTCTGTCTTAACATGGAAAGCCATAGTGGAAGACATCCAATGTCCTGCTCTAGGCCCTCTGTGTGTGTACACAAGTGCATACCTGAACACTCTCATTCATGTCAACACACACACAGAGGCTTCAATGGCTTCATAGTGTCTATGGGTTAAATTCCAAACTCATTTTTAGGACAGGCAAGCCTTTTTGTCCCACCTCCTGGGACCCTGGCTTTACCAGGTTTGAGGACAGAGTTCTCCTGGGGTCTCTGCTTCCTTACTTATGTTTTTCTGTCTTGAATGTCCTTGCAAGCTCTGCTTTTCATGTCTGGCTCCTGGTCAGCAGCACTTCCTAGCAAGGTGGTTCTGTTGCTTAGTATTCTATTCCTAGCATTTAGAACAGTACCCAACACAAAATCAGCATCTAATACATATTTTTGAATGAATAGAAAAAATGTTAAACAGGTTGATAAACATGATTTACCTTAAACTAAAACTCAAATGTGTTTTTACTGACTACAGTTTGAGAAACACTTGGATTATAATTATCAATAGTCATCCATCCATCCATCCATCCATCCATCCATCCATCCATCCAAACAGTACCCAACACAAAATCAGCATCTAATACATATTTTTGAATGAATAGAAAAAATGTTAAACAGGTTGATAAACATGATTTACCTTAAACTAAAACTCAAATGTGTTTTTACTGAGTACAGTTTGAGAAACACTTGGATTATAATTATCAATAGTC
>NW_008352391.1:538700-560039 GCF_000622305.1 Nannospalax galili
TTCCAGGACAGCTGGGGCTACAGGGAGACCCTGTCTCAAAAAGAGCGAAAAACAAAAAACAAAACAAAACAAAAAAAGATCTTGCAGTCTGAGATTGATCATGTGTTTTGTGTCATGTGATTTTCGTGTGTTCAGCCACTAATGTTGTTAGAACTGGATCTCTGTGAGTTCAAGGCTAGCCTGGTCTACATAGTGAGTTCCAGGACAGCTGGGGCTACAGGGAGACCCTGTCTCAAAAAGAGCGAAAAACAAAACAAAACAAAAAAAGATCTTGCAGTCTGAGATTGATCATGTGTTTTGTGTCATGTGATTTTCGTGTGTTCAGCCACTAATGTTGTTCTGGTAGTTGGAACTGATTTTTTTAACTTACTTTGTTATTTATGCATTCTGACCTTTCTTCCCTATGCATCCACCATCTTCCTTTTTTTGGCTTAAAATAACAATGCTATGAGGTAGGAGAATCATCCATCTTGATAAAAAACAGAATGACCTAATTACAAGCATGTGAAATTTGGAATAAGAAAGGTATGGATTTTGCTTTTGACTCTATTAACCACTGACTCTATGAACATGGGCAATAGTTTTCTGTTTTTCTCTCTAAAAAAGGCATTATATAATAATGGGCGAGCAAAATTGACTCATAGATGATGCTCAGTACTGGATTTCTTTTCCTTTCTTGTGAAGCTTTTTCAGTTTGAGTAAGTAGTCACTATAGTTTCCCTGCTAAAAGAATCAGCAGTCACTGTGTGGGATACATTTATTAGGTATTTCTTCTCTTCTGTCCCCTCCTTCAGGCTGTGGTCTCTTATGTATAAGAAAATTACAATGGGTAGATGTGTGATCAGTAAGTCAAGCAATCAGTACTCCCAGTACCAACCAAAGGGACTTCCATTGGCCTGCAAGCTTAGTAGCACCCTTAGACTGTGAGTTACAGCCTTGTGAATCATGAAAACTAGACAGTGTACACTACCCTGTTAAGTAAACCCAGGTCTGGGAGGGCTTCTTGAAAGACTCTGTAATAGCTAATATTCTTTATTAGCAACATTGCAGGTCAGGACAGGTTCTGTCTTTAATCCCATCTGTTGGATTCTTACTGTGCCAGACATTTTATGCATGATGTCATGTAACCATCAGAAGAGCCTTGGCTTTCAAGCTATCATTTCCACTGAGACTCAGAAAAGTTGAAGTAACTTGCTTAACAGCATATAGCTAGCAAAGGTTAAAGCTGAAATTTGAATCAAGTTCTGAATGGATACAAGTTTATGCTTGTATGTGTTCTACGGCCTCTGAAAAAGCAAGGAACTCCAAGGGCTAAGCAGGGGATAGAACAGCCAAGAGGAATATAGACCTTTATTTGGCATCTGTCATTGCCCTATGGGGGCTTGTAAAGGGTAAGTTGAAGGCCAGTTATAACTATGACACCATAAAATAGTAGTGTCAGATTATGGCCTTTTGTCTGTTGCTGTTCCAGTGTTGATTGATAGGTTACATTTTCAAAGATTGCATCAGTAATTCATGCTTTATTACTCCTGAATTAGTGTAATGCTTTAAATCGTCTTGTTGTGATTCGACATAATTATCTGTAATTAAAAATAAATTCCTGTAGGGTTGAGAATATTAATTCCTATTCAAATTTCTTTATTTCAATGTGGCTATGAATGAATCATTATCCAACTCTTACGCAACAGCTCTGAGCATGTCTTGAGGAGGTAACTTTATACAGTCCAATGTGTTTGTATTCTTTCTGTACTCTGTGTTGGCACTCTTCCAACTATTTTGACTTGTTTGAGGTTCTTCTAGGAATGGATTTTTTTGTTGTTGTCGTGTGGTTTTGTTTTATTGTAGGACAAAAAGCATTCAGACATATATACTCAGGTCATACATGGAATTTCAGGAGAATCAGGTACCCTCTAGGTCTGAACTCCAGGTGTGGTTCCCCTACCAGCAGCATCAGCACTGCTTGGGACTTGTTGTGCACCCTCAGGCTGAGGACCAGCGATCTGGTTTTAACCAGATCTCTGTGTTTCTGACACCTGCAAGTTTAACAATGGCTGCCCTAGGAAGAATGGAGAACTCTGTCCTGAGATACTCTTGAAAGTGGTGTAAGAATATCAACATTCTTACTGGAGAAAGGGTAATACATCCTTGCAACTCTGAACTTCTTACCTTCACCGAGAGTTAGCACCTGCTTCGTGTTGCAGACCAAGGATTGTTTTGCTCCCGTGGGAGAAAGGAGGAGGCTGGTGGCACTATCATCTTCCAGGTGTCAGGGTGGAGAACCAGTTCGGGACACCCCAGGGAAGTGCTCCCAGGTGTTTGAAAACATGAATGCAGATTCAGGAGGTGATAGAGGGTGGTTCCCCTTACAGGGTACATACCTATACTTAGCTGGCTGTAAAATTCACCTGCCCCACCCTGGAGTCCTCTTTCTCTGAGGCCAGGGTGCTCTGGAGGCTATCATCTTGTAGAGCAGAGCTGAAGTAGGACACAGAATACAGCATGGTGTTCAGAGTGTCCAGAGAAGTCCACTTTAAGACTCAGTTCTTGGGGCTGGAGAGATGGCTCAGTGGTTACACTGGTTGTTCTTGCAGAAGACCCGGGTTCGAATCCTAGCACCTACATGGCAGCTAACAACTGTTCGTAACTCCAGTTCCATGGGATCCAATGGCCTCTTCTGTCCTCTGTGGGCCAGTTCCATGGGATCCAATGGCCTCTTCTGTCCTCCGTGGGCATTGCATGACACAGGTGCACTTACCTACATGTAGGCAATACACACATACATATAAAATAAAAAAATAATAAATAAATGAAAGACTCAGTTCTTAAGCTTTTCCATGTAGGAAATTTTATTTCTCAGCCAGATAGCTGTTGTTTTCTTAGCTACATTTCCATCCTGAAGTTTTATTATGTGAGAAAGAAATGATTGTGATTCATAAAGAAGTTCTCACCTAAGCCTGAATCCCTCTTGAGTAAATGCTTTGACACCCACAAGTTTCCTGCCACAATTAATCACTATGTAGCCCCTGTGAGGGCTTGTTTCTATTGAGTGCACTTTTTTGCTAAATAAATACACGAGTAAAGGTATTATCTCATTGTCTCTTTCAAATTATTTTGAGACAGGGTCTCCCTGTAGTTCCAGCTGGCCTGGAAATCACTATGTAAAGCAGGCTGACCTCAGTCTCACAGAGATCCATCTGCCTCTGCCTCTTGAGTGCTGGGATTAAAGGAATGACTGGCAAATATTTCTTTTTTATTTTATTTTTTAAATATTTAAATTTTATTTATTTTTATTTCATGTGTATGAGTATATTGCCTGAATGTATATAAGTGCACCTGTGTTGTGCAATGCTGATGGAGGGCAGACGAGAGTGTTGGATCCCCTGGGACTGGGGTTACCGATGGTTGTTAGCCATCATGTGAGGGCTGGGATTAGAACCTGGGTCTTCTGCAACAACAGCTAGTGCTCTTAACCACTGAGCCATCTCTTCAGCCCCTCTTATTTTCTGTGTGTATGCCTGAATATGTGTTCGTGCTCATGGAGGGAGGCGTGTGTGGAGTCTTTGGAACTCAATGTGTATGCTGAGGATTGAATGCAGGTCCTGTGCAAGAGCAACAAACGCTCTTAACTGCTGAGCCATCTCTATAGCCCTCATTGGAGTTTCGAAACAGTGCACAGAAAGCTGACCTGTGAAAGGGGGCACTGTGTGTTCCTTTCTGAATCACACAGTGAAAATACTGGCCTTGCATGTTGTTTGCAGGAGTGTCTGGGTGCATCTAGAAGTTTGGGGAAAGGAATGCTTGTGACTTGCTCTAGCTGGGCACACAGGCTGTGTTCTGCTTTCTGCCAGCAGGGGGGCAGGTGAAGAAATGAATGATTCCATTCTGAGTATTAACAGTGGGGTGACCTGCTTATTTTCCAGGTGAAGTATTTGGGAGCCATTTGCTGGGCATCTGCTTCACACCCTCCAGTCCAGCTTTCTCTATCAATCTGATATTTTGACATTCTCTCTGACTTCTGTTTCCTCATGGGTTCAGTACTCTGATGCAAAGGGTCGGATGTTATTTCATACGATTTCGTACCCTAACAAAAATCACAAACTTCTTAGGTTTCGTCTTTCCCTATTGTGATTCATGCTCTTGTTCTCAGAGCAGAGTAGGTAAAACATGCTGTTTCCCTCAAGTCCTAGAAGAAATCTGAGTTCCTTTTCCCTGTGAAATTCCTTTCCCTCTTCAAGTACTGGTTGGTCTAAAAGTTTCAACCATTTCCTGGTGGCATCCTGAGTCATTAACTATAGACATTTCCCTAGACCCAGATGGGTATAGGGTATAGCCATGGCTCACCCAGGCTTCTAATAAGTGAAGAGCAACGAGTAGTTGGTCAGATTTTGCTCCACCACCTGATCCCCTCCACCTCCAAGGCAACATGTTGACCTGGGGCAGGAACCTGATCTATAAGGCAGTAACTCAAGGCAGTCAGTTTCTACCTGACTTATATACTCTCTGAGGACATAAATACAGTGCCCTAACCAGGTCAGGAACAGGCCAAGCAGAGTTCATTTTGAGGGATTTGAATTGCGCTCAACAGCTTTTGAAGCAGAACCCTAAAAGAAAGTAGCATGAAGTTGCTAGAATATGACAGAAACTGCAGTCTTTTTAAAAACTATATATTTTATTTATTAATTTTATTTTCTCTGTATAAGTGTATTGCCTGCATATGTTTAAGTGTGCCCATGTAGTGCAATGACTGTGGAGGTCAGTCAAAAGAGGCTGTAGGATCCTCTGGAACTGGAATTATGGATGGTTGTTAGTTGCCCTGTGAGTACTGGGTACTCAACCTGGGTCCTCTGGAAGAGCAGCCAGTACTCTTAACTGCTGAACCATTTCTCCAGCCCACAACTGTGGTCTTTTAAAGGAGAAGCATCAGGGAGAGAGAGAGAGAGAGAGAGAGAGAGAGAGAGACAGAGAGAGAGACAGAGAGAGACAGAGAGAGAGACAGAGAGAGACAGAGATTCACAGAGAAACTTGTAGGTTGCCTGATAGATAGTCAGGTTGCTGGACTAACCTTGCATCTCAAGGATGCCCTGGTCTACCTCCAGTGCTTCAGTGCTTTTAGGAGTCTGAGAACTTTCTTTTCTTTTGCAGTCCATGAAGTTTCCACAGCAAAGACCCATAATCCAGGGTACTTTCATTGGCCTCTGTTGACAAATGTGACCCCAGCTATCAAAGGGATTTCAGATGGTCTTTGTTGGCATAAAACATGTGCATCTCTCCCTTATATATCAAGCATCTCTCTGTACAACTGGGTTATGACCAAAGTCATGCAGGAACTCTTGGTCTCAGGGTCCTATCTGACTGATATAGTAGAATAGGGGAATTACTATGGAACAGAAATGGGAAACATGCAGCTAGCCTCACAATCCAAAACCTTCCATGGATCTGGGTTATTTTACAAGTATTTGCAAGAAGAATTTGAATCTATTTCTAATATTTGAAAAGGAGATTTCCGCCCCGCCCCCATAAGTCCCCTGTATGTACTCACTGGTCAGAGCTGAGGAGCCCATCAACCCCTGTAACTGACAGCAGCCTCAGCTCTAGTTCCTCCCTGGCCTGTCTTCCTCACTTCTAATGCTGTCTGACCCCTGATGTTATTTGGTTTTATAGTCACTGGTAGAGACAGAATGAAGGAACCAATGTATATAAAGAACCAGAAGTTATTTGTCAAGCCAGAGATGGAAAGAAGATTCTGGAAGAGATTTTAAGGATGGTTACCCAGCAGTGTAAGTACATTTGATTAGGAAAAGATCATTGCTGGTTTCCAGGAAACCAAAGTCAGATAGAAGGGGGGTAAAGGAGCTGATGATGGTTATGTTGGGTAGAGATTCAAAACACTAAGCCATGGAAAGCAGAAGAGGTAGGGCAGCTTTGGAGATGTAAATAGTGACTGTTGGTACCACTGTTAGAATTACAGAGCTATGAAAAGAGGGTTTTAGAAGGATTTCTGATGAAAGGAGGAAAACAGATGTGTCTAAAATACCAAGTACCGATGACAAACCAGAGAGGGAAGATGGAGAGTTCTGACCGCGGGGTGGTGGGGGTGGTGGTGGAGGCTGGCTTTGCCAGTGTGGGAAGAACGTCTACTTCTGAGGTCTGTGAACTCTGTAGTTTGACCACATTTTGGCTTTCCTTTCAAAATGGAAGGAATAAAATGTTTTGACTCACTATTGATTGTCAGTGATTTCCCCCTCTTTTTTTGAGACAGGGTTTCCCCGTAACACCAACTGGTCTGGAACTTGCTATATAATCTAGGCCTCAGTATCATAGAGATTAACCTGCCTCTGCTGCTGCCTCTGCCTCCTGAGTGGTGGGACTAAAGGTATGGGCCTATTCCTGGCTTGCTTTTTTTTTTTTGAGCCCTGGCTGTGCTGGAACTTGCTATGAAGACCAGGCTAGCCTTGAACTCAACAGTGATCCATCTGCCTCTTCCCTCCAAATGCTGGGAGTAAAGGTGTGCACCACCACACCCAGCATAATTTTCCTTTGTGTGTGTGTCTGTGTGTGTGTGTGTGTGTGTGTGTGTGTGTGTGTGTGTGTGTTTGAGACAAGTCTCCCTGCAGCCCCAGCTGGCCTGGAACTCACTATGTAGACCAGGTTGGCCTTGAACTGACAGAGATCCACCTGCCTCTGTCTCCCAAGTGCTGGGATTAAAGGCATGCGCCACCATGCCCAGCCTCATAATTTCCCTTTTAAAACACATTCCCCACAGTAATGTTTTTATCAGATTTCATTGTGGCCCTGTTTCTTTCTTCCAGTGCCCTTAGGAATATTGCCTATGAAATTATCACCTCAAGTTTACATGAAGAAATTTGATTTACAGGAAATGGCATGCAATACACTCACTAAACATTATTTGTGAAATGTACATACAGTCACTGAGAATTACAACTTCTGTTTATAAACTCCATGTGCCTTAACCCACAACTGTCATGACCTAACTTTACAAAGACCTCGAGATGATCTTTGCTCGTGTTCAGCATCCTAACCATTTTAGGAGTCTTGCTAAGTACACCCATTTCTATCTTTCCCAAGCTCCTAGACTAGAGACATTTGCTTTTGAGTAAATACTTAATCTCTCATGAAGACAAACTCTTCTCACACAGTCATGAACAGTGCTTGAAGGAAAAACTTCTCTCAGATTCCCTCTTTCTTCTGTGGCCTCAAGCTCCTTGCTCCTGTTGCTTTTTCAGTTCTTCGTGCTAAATGGTATTTTGCCTCCCTTGGTTAATCTCTGTCCAGAGCACTGGAATGTCGGAACTGTCTTCTGAGCACCTTCACTGGGGTCCGCCAGCCTGTACCCCGTCTCCAACTCTGGCATCCGTCACTGTCTTTTTGCTATTCAGCCTCTTCCAGCATAGATCCCTTTGCCTATGGCATCTCCCACTACAGAGGGCCATGCAGTTTCTCTGTTTACGGTTCACCACAGGTTCGTTATATCTATTTGGAGGGGAAGGTCTCAATTACCCTGCAGCTGGCTCATTCTCTTTAATGAATACTCCCCCTCACTACCTGCTCTTCTTACTTATACTTCTAAATATTAGTCACCTTCACGGAGGGAACATAATAACAGATCCTTCTGGGCTGGACCAATTGTATGACTCTGCAAATAAGAACTAACTGTATAAAAGAGAAATTAAACTCTGAGGGCAGTGAGAGATTTGCAGTATGCATAGCATCAGCATGCTTTGGAGAGGCAAAGATATTGGTGGGAATTTAACTTTCAAGATGAGGCCTGAAGAAGGGAAATAATTTTCTCGGAATAATTTATTTAGCTAATGAAGGTCTCCTTCATTCCTGAACAAGACCCACACGTGAACCTTTATCATCTGGGTTTTTAGTTTCTGCTATGCAGACATACCTCTGTAGTCATATCTACATGTACTGTAGTCTGTGTGTGTGTGTGTGTGTGTGTGTGTCTGTGTGTTTGTGTGTCTGTGCGGTGCTAACACATACCTGAACATTCTGAAACAGAATCTCTGCGGCTGGAAGTGGAACCCCAGGTCAGGTCTTGGGTACCCTCTTACCCTTTCTGTTTCTCTCTTATAAGGCACTGCTATTTTGAACATTGACCCCAGGTTTGATAATGTTAACAATGAGAAAGGGACCCTCATGGGTCTCCTATGTTTTCAGGTGGAAACAAGACTTCACCCAGAGATGGAGGTGTGCAGGTGGCAGCCTGCAGTCCTGTGTCCTTAAGCAGAGCTTAGTGAGCCTAGTAACTGGCTTTGTTTGTGTGTAGGGGTGGAGGAGGAGACCAGCTCTCACAGCACTACCTGGAACCTGTGGGCGTTCTCTGGGGAACTGCAGTGTGAGTCAAGCCTGCAACACGGCTGATTGGAGTCCTTGACGGACTCTGAGATGATTCAGGGACACAGCTGAGACTTCAGCGTGCCAGGTTACACAAGCAAACCACAGTCCCTGGCATAGAGCTGCCACTGTAGGGATGGCGGGAGGTCATCTTGACTTGAACAGCAGCACAGTCACTACCACCAGCCAATGAGGTGGAGGGGGAATTGTTTTCCCCAGAAATCAGCCCTGGGTATGAGCACATGGAAAGCCCTGGAAGTGTAGGAGCCAAGGACCCATTTATTTGTTAAGGGTTTAGCTCTACAAAGACCTTACGAATTGTCAGGGGAGACTCGAGGATGCCTATCCATCTGCCTAATAAACAAGGTGGGGGAATATAAGTCCTTGAATATGTTTGGGGTCAGACAAGTCCGTTCTCTAGTCAAGGACCCTGTGCAGTCTTATTTGAAAGAAATGAAATTAATTCGGGTTGCTTGAGCTGCTTCCAGCCCCACCACAGACAGCATCCATTTCTGAGTCTGCCTATGTGCTCTTTCTTCCTGATTGTCTTGAAAGGTGAAATACTGAGCTCTTTTCCCCTGCAGATACCCAAGGTGTGGCAGATCTCATAAATATTCCGATTTTATGACTCTGATTGCACTCAGAGCCTTGTTGCTTGGCAGAACTACCTGAGCGGAAGGGTGGGGGGAAGCAGCGAGCCACTCAAGAGTTTTTCTGGCTTCTCAGAGTTGGGAGCGTACCCCTGCAGCTGTACACCTGTGAATCACGTGGAAACCGGAGTTACAGCGCAGAGGGTGGGCTACACGAATGTCAGGAAGGTTTCCTGGAGGAGGCCGACCTGCAGAGGTAGACAGATAGGCCAGGGAGCGCACTGCACATGTTAGGAAAAGCCCTCTTGTTTTACCTTTAGTCTTTCAGGTCTTCTTGTTGGAGCGCCATTCCTGAGAGGTGGATCCCAGCTGAGCTCCAAGAGGCGTGACCCCTTGGTAATACTTCTTGACAGTTCTACTGCTCAGACTCCGGAGAGAGCAAAGGACTTGAGCTTCTTGAGTTATGACGAACCATGGCTCATGATAAGTTCCCCTAATGAGAGAGGCTGGTATCAGTGCAAGAAACCATGAGGGCCCTGTCCCAGAGGAAGCCCCGGCGTGATCAGCGCGCCTGGAGACTGAAGGTGGAGTCTTAGAGCCTCTAGTCTCCGCGTGCAAGTATTATATTATGGCGCCTCGTGAGGCAGCTCAGCCAGCCCTGGGCCTGCTGTTCCCCACATGTGATCTTTAGCTTTTCCTCTCACTGCCTTTCCTTTAAAATGATTCTCCTCCATTACATCTTCTGCTTAATTGTAGTTTCTGCTTTCTAACCATTTTAACTCGCACTTAACTGCTGCTGACCCAAGGCTACTTTGTAACCTTAGCAGTGTACCCTTCAACCTTGACTCCCATGGCACAGCACGATTCTTCTCTGTGTATTTCTCAATTAAAAGTACTGTGGGTGTTCATGTGATTGGTGCAGTGGATCCCTGTTTCAGTTCACCTCTTTACAATGGGCACTTGATCACTCACTCCAGAAAGCCAGTGCTGAGACCTGTATATATTTCTGTTTTAGTCATTTGAGGACAGAGGTAATGGGACATATCCAGATCTGCTCTTTTCAGTAACGACTCTGGACAGGATAGGTTTCCTTAGAGAGGGACATAGTTGAACTGTGTTTAACTACAGCTAACCAAGAGTTTAAAGGCTACATTTAAAAAGAAAGGGCAAAGCAACAGTTCTAAACATGGGCAAATGTTCTTAGTTCTTGTGATTAGATGCTGAAAATACAGAGAAGTTTTGGAGTAACCTTGGTAAACTATGCAGGATAAAATCAATGTTCCTGGAATTGGGAGTAAATTGGCTAACTAATAAATCCAAATAGCAATTTGGAGGTAAAACAGATTATACATAGATTGTATTAAAGGGGAGAGATAGAGGGAAGTTTCAGAATTCAAGCAAGCAGGAACTACAGAGTACAGGGGGTCAAGATGGAACACAATCCTGTTGAACATAAGCAAGCAAAACATGTAACAATGTTGATTAACACGGTGTATGGGAACTAGGAGAATTTCTTGTATTTTCAGAATTGGTAAAAACCTAATTTGATAAAGGGGCCTGGGATCTCAAGAAAGAGACCAATACATAATCCAAAGTATTTCAGCAAGGCAAATGTTAAGCTTCTGCAGAAGTGTGCTTACTCAAGCAAGCACACCCAATGGGGCTCTTGTTTGCCTTTGTATTCCTAACAGCAAAGGGTCCCTTTTCCTCACTCTGAGTGGCCAGAGCTCGGCCCTCACATTCTTACAAGATTGACTAACACAGAGAGGCACAGTTTCTCAGGGAAATAAAACTTGAGCGTATATTTTGATTTCAAGAATTGCTGACCCTGGAAGAATTTGAATTTCTACGGAGCAGCTTCTCTGCAATTTTTTTAAATGGAGTTCTGTCTCATTTAACTCTTTGATTGAAAAGACAGCAAGTTTTGGTATACATTTCCCACAGTTTCTGTATTTTTAGAGAAGATGAAAGGGAAAAGAACAGATATCTAGGAGAGTGGAAATGTGGGGTGAAAGAAGAGAAATAAAAAGGATGTAAAATAATTCTTTAGTCTGGGAATTAAAAATGTGCTGAGGATTAACTTCTAAAATTCAGCCGTAAAGTCCAAAGCAGCAGATGGGTAGTGCATTCCTTTATTCCAATGCTACAATTAAAATCAGAGAGAAAAATGGGGAGGCTGAAACTATTGGCAAGTTGATTGCCAAGCAACCGATCGAATTGCAAAAGGCCAAGCCAATTCACTTTCCTTAACAACAAAATAATTAGGCTCAGTCTGAACTATGTGAAATTATCTCCATTTTAAAGATACCAAATGAGTTTGATTATTCAGTCATCAATTCACTACTCAACACTAGCTTGTTGTATCAGCCAAAATAACTGGTTTGACTCAAACAATGTCATTTCAGGGGCATCATGGAAGTGTGGCCTTGGGTCTTGTGTGAGAAAGAGCTCCAGGATGGAAACTCTAGTCAGTACTTTAGCTAAAGACATACCTGATGGACAAGACAGCCACAGAATTTGCTTAGACAGTGTGAGAGCAGTGGCAGAGAGATGCCTTTAATCTTGAGAGCTGAAGGAGACCCAGGCATCCATTCAAACGTCTGACCTTAACTATCCAGGGTGAACACAGACTTCACAGGATTGGGCATCTTTGCATCAGATACAGTCACAAAGTCCAGGGTCCCCAGGTCATCCATATTTCTGATTCTCTGTCTTCATGATTGAGGATTCTTACTGCCCTCTCAAGTTTAAAAGCTTTCTAGAGTAACTCATGGAGCTCAAGGAAATGTTCTGCCTATGATTACAGTTAGATGACAAAGGATACAAATCAGGACCATCTTAAAAAACGAGAGTAGAGCAAGGACTCGGAGGGTCCCAAATGCTTAACTACTGGGTTATTCCCCACAAAATTGGAATGTGTCCCTCTTTGAGCACATCCACATGTCCACCAACCAGGAATTCCACTTAACCTCTGTCTACCGATTAAGAATCCCACTCAAGTCTTGGGTGTGTACAACTTCTTTGTTTTTACTTTTAATTTTTTATGCATGCATCTGTGTTCACATGCATATGGGTAGGTGTGGGTGTGCGGTGGTTCACCATCCCTCTCTCCACCCCTGTATTTACATGGAGGCCCTCTAAACTCTATTATTCACACTTGCACAGCAAGTGTCTTATACATTGAGCCATCTCCCCAGCTTGTGTGCAGAGTTTTGACTGGATCACTGGCCATAGTTTCGAACTCAATCTCCAACTCCTCTCCAGTAAGGCTGGACTACGATCACATGGCTCACAGCCCCAGCCCTCTAATTACATGATTGGTCTTTCTGCATGGCCAGCCACCACTCTGAAGCCATCTAGGGGCTCAGTGACGGGTCATACTACTAGTATAAACCCAAGAAGAGTCCAAGAGCCATTGTTTTCTGGTGAGGCTGGAGCGTCCCACCCTGTTGCTATGGTTGTCACCACTTGCCATGTCGAAGGGCACAAAACCAGGTGTCTCCTGATCTGCCTCCAAGTTTGCCTCCCCTCCTCACCTTTTTCCTTCTACCAGGTTTTCCTGGAGCTCTAACTTCTACCTCCAGAGTTCCAAGATGGGGAATCGGCTCTTTGCCCTTGCCTTACCTCAATTTTGATTCATCTGATCAGTGTCCCATGATTAAAAGTCCTGACCAACAAAATTCTCCTCCCAAGTACTTGGTTATGGCTTGTTTCTCAAGGTTTGAGCTGGGCTGCTTGCCTTTGTGCACCTTCACCATTGTCACCATACTGTTAACCTCAAGACCCCAGAACAGGTGCCAGTAGTGCCTGTGGGAAGCAGTGCTCTGGGCAGGGAGGGAGGGAGGTAAAGGCCCAGCAGGTCAGGCAGGAATGGCCCTCACTATGCTGTGAGGCAGGAGAGGAGTAGACAGGAGGAAGGATGTGAGGCAGGGGACTTCCTGCAGATCTTGGAGAGGCCAGGTCACTGTTGGCCAGTCAGAACTAGCCAGAACATTGCCTTGTAGGGAGGGAGACCAATGACTGTGGCAGTCAAGGTTAATGTCTGAAAACAGAACTGCAAAGGAAAGACGGCAACAAGAGTGACAGCCTGATCCTTGCCCTCTCCTCTTTCCAGACACACACACCAGGAAGAGCAGAGCCAGAGTGGGAAAAACACAGGAATTCTACGTATTCTTGCTGATTGGATGTGTTGTCATGGAGACGGGGGCCACGCCTACTTCTCCTCTCAGTCTCAGGCAGACTTGGGTTTGAATCCTGTCAGCTGTGAGCTGTGTGATGCTGGACCAGTTACTTGATTTCCCTGATGCCTGCTTACTGTATGTACAATGGAGATATCTTCCCTTGCTCTTTCTGTTGTGGCAACTAAGTGAGGTGATGCCACCTGGCACATTGAGACCTTTCCTTTCTCCTTCCTTGTCCTCTGGCCCCAGTACCTTTGCTTTTTCTGCTCCCCACCCATTGACCACACATTGAATTGAAGCTCCTGCTCCATTTGCTGCTCCCCTGTGACCACTGGGATCCCCCACTGTCCAGTGGTGTCAGCACCCACAAGCGAAGGTCCAGAGAAAATGTACCTGTTAGCGTCTCATTTCTTTGTTGTAGAGCTTTTCCAGTCAGTAAGTAAATTTTCTCAGGTGTCATATTTTAAAGAAATACTTGGGAGTAGACATTTTTAAATTTTTGGAATATTTGCATATTCATAATGAGATGATTTAGGGGTGGGACCAAGTGGAAGCTAGACCTGTGTTTGTTTCATGTCCATTTTGCCTAGTTCAGAGTCCCTTTATGCAATGTTCTCAGGGTCCTGTTTCCAACGCAGCCCGTCACACAAAGTCAGGAGTGGGATTTTCCACTTGCAATATCCTGTCAGAGGTTTGTATTTCAGTTTGGATTAGGGATGCTCCGCTTGTATGAACAAATGTGTTACATTCTCTACTTTGAGGTCTGTGTTGGGGAGGGTGTAGCCATTGACTGAGGAGGCAGAGGAGCATAGATTCTTCCTAGGGTAGCTTGCACGGCCATCTGCTTACCTCTGCTACACACCTCTGCTGACAGTCTGCTTCCACAGTGGGTATAAAATCAATTTCTCATCAAGGCCATAAAATTCCTATGATCGGCCTTGGAGCTTCCTTTCCTCCCACCCCTGCAACCCGTTTCCTTCCTGCCTTTATGCATGACACTCCTGCAGGAAGGAAAGATGTAAGGTTTATGGAGGGCCGACTGTGAGGCCATCCGGAGGATTACACATTCTGGTCTCATCCAAACCCCATTGCTACTCACACAGCCAGTGAATGATCAAGGTGGCCTCCAAGAAAAAGGAGCAGGTAACAAGAGAGTTAGTAAAGACACTAAACTCAATGGGGCCACAGCTGGGGTCTGGACCCACATGTGATACTAAGGAGTTTTCATAAAGTAGACTTATCTGTTTGTTCTTCTTGATCTTATTTGTCCTTTTCTACATTTAGAAGTTTAAAAGGAAATTCTAGGAGGAGGATAATATATGTCAAACAGAAAATAACCCATCACGAAACATGTCAACATCTGCAAAAGGCCAGTGAGGTGTTTCAGCAAGTAAAGCACTTGCCCCAGTCCTGAGGACCTGAGTTCAGTCTCTGGGACCCACATGGTGGAAGGAGAGAACCAGCTCCAGCAAGTTATCCTCTGATCTCTGAATATTAAAATTTAATATTTTAATTTTTAAAATATTAAAGAGATAAAGCATAGTTTTACAGATTTCCTATAACCACTCCCTGTTTGTGCAGGCCAACAGGTAAATGTAGTTCAGCTAACAGGTAGTCTGAAGAACACTGGGAGAAGGCTCTAGATGTGATGAGTTATGCTGAGATCATCTTTGGAGCCTTTTGGTAACTTCTTTTTTCATAACCACATGTGTTCAGGTTCCTGGGATAGAGCTGGTAGTTGATGATGAGACTGAATCCCCAGTAAGGGCTTACTGCGCATCAGATGCTGTGATTTACAAATGGTTAACTTTGGAATTCTCACCCTCATCCTATGGTGAGAACCTACTGTCCCACATTTCAGGGGAGGCTACTGATCATAAAGCTGTTCATTTTTCTGCTCAAGGACAGCCAGCCAGTGATGGAGCTCTGGCAAAAACCTAGGTAACTGGGCTCCAGGTCACATTTTACACACAGACTTGATTTTCTCCTTTCTTTCCTTGACTGAATTCACACTGCATAGCATAATCTGAAAGCCCTGTATCCCAGTCTTTTGCCTGCTCTCTGTGCTATGTCAGTCTTCTAGTTCTTGAATCAAATGCCGACCATTCTGGATCATCATCTAGAAATCATATGATGCGGAGCACCAGAACTTTGAATTTCCAATTCAGAGTTCATTCATCCTGTTAGGTCCTTCATGTGAGCTTCACTAAGCAACCTGCAGAAACAGAGGCATCCATACCCCCACCTCCGCCTGCCTTCATCTTGCCTCACCCATGCTTTCTTTAAGCAGGAGAGAGACTCTACTTGTTTGTGAAGTTGCAGAATCAATTCTAATTTACTGAGAATAAGTGGACAGACAAGTAGACAAAGTCCACAGTGCAAAGCCCAAAACACTGGTTAACACAGAGAAAACCCAGGGAAAGCAACTGGGAAAGCAAGAAAATAGGCAATAGCCGAGGAAAGGATTAGGAGCCATGCTGCTGGCCATGGGACCTCAGCCCTGCTGAGTCCCATTCTAGCAAAACCACATCCTGTAGCACACAGTGACAGTTCAGCTTGTGTGGATGACCAACAGTCAGCCTCAGTAAGTCAGATGCTGATACCTGGTCTACTCCAAGAAGACTGAAGCCAGAGGAAAGAGTGCCTTGTACCAGAGAAAGCCAAGATGACGTGGAGGCCTTCAGAGCAGCCCGGGAGCATTTGGAGGACACCGCACTCTCATACCAGGATCTGTGCTAATGCCTCAGACTTGTCTTCCAGCATTTCAATGAGGTAAGCCCATTTATGCCACTTATCCCTCTGAGAAGGTTCCAGAACCACAAACAGTGCTCAAGGCCATAGCCCAAAAACCAGAGTGCCTGCTTACCTTTCTACCTGAGCTTGCTTTTCCCAAGCCAGTTTCATAATCAGCCTGTGCATCAGTTTCCTTTCCTCATCTGTAGTATGGAAACAATAATCACTCTTATTTCATAAGATGGTATTGAGAACTGGGAACCAGAGCCTATGAAATACTTATAACTGCTTACCTCAGACCTGGGAGGTACTGGCTACAGAGACACTAGAGCGAAGCCCTGGGGACTGACCTCCAGGTGTCTCCATTGCCGTGTAACCTTCAGTCAGATCCTGAAACTCTCTCATTCACTTTCCTCATTTGCATAAAAATAAGAATTACCTCCAGGGGTCGTTGAGAGGCTTAGTTGAGTTACAATGATTAAACACTTAGAGCCATCAGCATTTAGCCCAGTGAGTACTTGCTGGAATGATTTTACTGGAGAGCTTCTGTCAAATTCTGTTTTGTCAGGTTGACATTGTACAAGGTGATCCCATAAAGTAATGGGGTGACCTTAGACACCTGTGATCATGTTATGTAAAGAGATAGTAATAGCCAGAAAATGACCACTTCTCTTTATCACTTTCCTGGATCAGCCAGAATGTCTACTCATGTTACAGTATTTTCAAATGCCACAGCTGCAGTCACCAAATTCTATCCAGGACCTTTCCCATCTACTTCTCCTCTTTGAGTCCTGCTCCCTGACTTCTCTATGACAGGGATGCACACACAAGACAATCTTCTTTGACCAGACCACAGGCTCTTGCTTCCTCTCCAGGTCTACGCACTAGCTGTAATCACCTCACAACATTATATGGCTCATCACATGGCAGATCAAATGGAAAATTTAACCACAAATAAGCTGATTTCATCACATCTTGCAAAGGTGTGTTAATTATTCCATGTGATCTGATTTGATTCTAGCCCAAAATCCTGTAGGGTTTTCATCGAGGCAGCTATTTACTTCTTATATCTTACATCATTTTGGGCTTTTTCCAAGAGTCCCAGGCATTCTGCAAGTGTGTTTGTTGTCTGTCTGTTCTCTCCTTTTTGATTTGAACTACCAAAGAAGCATAAGTGAATATGTGGGCAAGGTAATCCTCAAATGTTAATGTTGTCTAGAGGTGGAGCTTCTGGACGGTAATTAAAATTAGACCAGATTATAAGGGAAGAACCCCCTGATGTGATGACATTTGTGGCTTTTATGGCAAGAGGAAGAGAGACCTGAGCTAGCATGGTTGCTCTTTCTTAACATGTAATGCTTTTTGCCATGTTTTGATGCAGCAAGAAGGTCCTCACCAGATGCTCAATAGGAGCTGGTACAATAGCCTCCAGAACCATGATCCAAATAAAATCCATTTAAAAATCAATTATTCTGTCTCAGATATTTAGTTATAGCAATAGAAAATAAACTAAGACAGTAAGAACTCCAGCTTCTGTGATTTACTTAACTAGTAGCTCCAATAGTAGCTGCCATGTTGGTGTTTTTGGAGAAAAGGAGAATCTAGAGGAGAAAAGGGGTTTGGACATCCTGATTGATCTCCTCTGTGTAGCACAGGAGCATGTGGTGGGCTCCACAGGCTGGTCAAAGAAGCAGATTAAGTGTCATGTGAAAAGGATCATGAGATTTGGTGACAGGCTAGAAGCAACAGAGAGGGAAAATTGACTGAAGTCCCGTTTTGAACTTGGGGTAGCAGAAATACCTGAGAGACCAAATACAGGAGGAAAGATTTTTGAAATTCCTTATTTTTATTTTAGGAGCATAAGTGTATTGCCTGCACAGGTTCAAGTGTATCCATGTGTGCAATGCCTGTGGAGGCCAGAAGAGGATGTTACAGCCCCTGGAACTGGAGCTACAGACGGTTGTTAGTTGCCATGTGGGTGCTAGGAAGCAAACCCAGGTCCTCTGCAGGAGCAGCCAGTGTTCTTAACTGCTGAGGCATCTCTCCAGCCCCAGAAAGATTTATTTTGTCTTGTGGTTTCAGAGAGTTCCATCCATCATGGTGGAGAGCACATGGTGAGCAGAACAGTTCTGTAAGAGTGAGATAGGAAGGGTAGGAAGAGTCAGGGACTTACAGAGAATTAAGATACCGGTCTTCTGTTAACTGAGCACTGTGGGGGGAAAGTGCAAACCATTCAAAGTACTTATGCTCTATCTTCCTGGAAAGGAAAGAGACAAATATATAAACACCTGGATGAAAAACAATTGATTTGGTACAAGAAGTCTGGATCATAAAGGAGGATGCTTCATGGCATTAGAGGATTAGCTTGGTTATTTAGTGACTTTCCAAATACTTTATGTGGTGATCAGCTGTTGAGCGATTGCTTCCGACTCATGGGAGAGGAGAAATCAGGCTGTAGACAAAACTTGTTGTCTGAGCTGCTTTTGAAGTGCTGGTGAGCTGAGGCGGTGGAGCTAGGCAAGATGGCACAGGCAACTGCACAGAGGCCGAAAGGCCAAGGGCAGGGCAAGTGTTCAGGAATAGTGTCATGGGAGGTGAGCAGTTGCCTGAAAAGCTCAAAAGGTAGATTAGCATATAGGGCCTTACTCACTGTGTAAGTTTCCACAATGACTTATCCTCATTCTGACCCAGTTTCTGTGTGTATAGTGAGAATGACAGACGCACCTAGGAGGCAGGGTTCTGGGAAGACTAGATGATATAATGCATATGAACGGATTATCCTAGTACCTGGTGCAAGATGACAACTCCCTAAAGAATCCCTGTTCAGTGATGATGATGATGATGAAGATGACAGTAATGATTGTCAGTTTGCTGCTATGGAAATGTAGTGGAAACCAAGTGTGGCTACTCTGCTTTCTGTTGCTATAGCAAATACTTGAGATAATTAACTCACAAAGAGGCAAGGTTCATGTGGGACCACAGTTTTGGAGGTTCCAGTGGCTTTGGCCTTGTGGTAATGGTAGGAGGATGTGGTGAAGAGAAACCATTCACCTCTTCACCAGCAAGCAAAAGAATGGAAGAGGAAGGGGGCAAGCCTCCAATGATCCCCTTCAGGGGTATGTCCCCATTGAGTGCTCCAACTGGGCCCTACCTCTTAAAGTCTCTACCACATCTTAATAGTGCCGGTGACACTAAGGCTTTAATACATGAGCCTTTGGGATATAGTTACATCAAAGCTATAGCAAGACGCAAGATCCCATAGTGAACCACAAGGCCAAAGATATAGAAGATTAAAAAAAAAAAAAAAGCATGACCGCCTATTTTGTATTAAAGAGATTTTTTTTAAAAAAGAGATTTTGATAATATGTTCAGATAGACAAATTGAATGAATCCTTTGGTGGTCAATGTAGTAAACTGATCTGAGGAAGGCAAGACTTGGCAGAAAGGTCCTATAGGTGAAATTGCTACATCCCAGGTGAGAGATGGAGAGGCCCTACCTAACCCAGGAAAATAACAGTTGTAGTCATTAAAAGAAGTGGATATTTTTGAGAACTTTAGGTGGCAAATATGGTAGGGGTTGGTGAAGGAAAAGAAAGAACTATGGATATTCTCAGGATTCCTAAGCTGGCTGACTAGATAAATAGTGATCTCATTTATTGATATAATAGACTTTCAAAAGAAACACCTGTAGGAAAGACAAAGGTAAAGTTTGCTTGGAAAGACTGAGTGTGGAAAATCTGTGGGAAGACAGCTGGAGAAGTCCACCAGATCATTGCGAGTATGGCTCCGAGATCTCCTGGAGGATCCTAGGTGGAAACGCAGGTTTGGATGCTGCCAGCATAATGTTGGACGGAACCATGAGGGTGGAAGATCGTGCCCAGGAAAGAATGCAGAATGGGAAAAGAAGAGGGGCCGGGAAGGAACGCAGGGAATGCCACCATTTAAGGAGAAAAGAAGAAAAAGCAAACCTACCAGAGGCCATGGAGAGACAAGAGCGCGAGGAACGGTAGCAACTAAGAGCAGAGTTTGCAGAAAGAATGATCCGTCTTCTCACATGCCATCTGTAGATTCATTACGTTAGGACAGAGACGAGGCCAAACTGATTTAGTGAGAAGGTGGGTAAAGAAAAGAGGAGGGAAGATGAAACAAGGAGGAAGAGACAGAGGACATGGACTCAGATATTCTGAGAAAAGGAAGAGTGGAAGAATAAAGGAGGAAGGCAGGGGAGCTGACATGGAGTGTGAGGGTGAATTTTCATTGTTGTCTTGACTAGGTTTACAATCATCTAGGACACGCATTTCTGGGTATTATCTATGAGAGTGTTTCCAGAGAAGTTGAACTGAGGAAGCAGGGCTCATCCTAAATGTGGGTGGCCTCATCCCTTGGGCTGGTGCTCCAGACTGAAACAGGGGAGGCAGGGCTGGAAAAGGAGAAAGCGAGCTGAGCACCAGCGTCCATCTCTTTCTCTTTCTTGACTATGAATGCAACGTGACCAGCTTCCTCACACGCTTGCTGCCTTATGAATACATCACTAACACACCTTCCCTACCATGAAGGACTGTAACCTTGAACTGTGAGCCAAAATAAACCCTTCCTTTTGTAAACTGCTTTTGTTAGGTATTCTGTCACAGCACTGAGAAAGGTAACTAATGCATAGGTTGCTTATTTTTTTCCTTCTGGTAAGAGAGACTAAAACAAGTTTTATTATTATTATTATTATTATTATTATTGTTGTTGTTGTTGTTGTTATTATGTGAACGATGTATATGTGTGGGTACACATGCCATAGTGCACATGTGGAGGTCAGAGAACAACTCTATAGGGTCAGGTCTCGTCTGCCTTTATATGAGTTCCCGGGATAGAGCTCTTCAGGCTTGCTTAGCAAGCACTTAGATCTGCTAACCCTCTCCTCAGCTCTGAAGAAAGTTTCTATTGGCTAAGAGGTTGTTGTGGAGGCAAGAGAAAAACAAGAGGTGATGGCTCAAAGTCCACAAGGAGGCAGAAAAGCATGAGGTTCACAAAGAAAGAGATTTAAAGTAGACTAGAAACAACCAAACAAGCAAATCCTACCCTTTGCCACATTTTGTCAAATTCCAGCAAGGTGGGTGGCCTGCAAGTTTTTGTAGCAGGGAGCAACTGCAAATTTTGCATCTAACATTGGTGAGTTTTAAAAAAAAATTATTTATTATTTTTATTTTATGTGTATGCATGTATTGCCTGCGTGTAGGTGAGTCCACCTGTGTCGTGCAATGCCCACGGAGGTCAGAAGAGGCTGTCAGATCCCTTGGAACTGGAGTTACGGACAGTCGTTAGCTGCCGTGTGAGTGCTGGGATTTGAACCTGGGTCTTCTGTAAGAACAACCAGTGTTCTTAACTGCTGAGCCATCTCTCCAGCCCCATTGGTAAGGTTTTGTTTTTTGGTTTTTTTTTTAAATAACTACATGATTAGAAGAAGCATTTCATTACAGCTTTAA